>NC_063180.1:45807214-45858778 GCF_023159225.1 Perognathus longimembris pacificus
CTGAGCTCTTTTGCTCAAGGCCGGTGCTCTTCCACTTTGAGCCACGGTGCCGCTTCCTGTTTTCTGGTGGTTCACTGGAGATGAGAATCTCAGGGACTTTCCTGCCCGGGCCGGCTTTGAACCGCGATCCTCAGCTCTCAGCCTCCTGAGCGGCTGGGGGGGCAGGCGCGAGCACCGGTGCCCGTCAGGAGGTTTGTTGTTGTGGGGGTCTTCTGGTCTAGGATAGGTCAGCCCACACGAGGGGTCTGCCGTCGCCTCCAGGGGCCCTCCGGGGTGACGCCGGGTCTCAGGGGTCAGGTGGGCTTTGGGGCCTGTCTTCCTTTGGCCTCGGAGGTGAGTGCTTTGCGCCCTCTGGTGGCCAGGGAGAGAACTGGAGGTAAAAGTCTCATGGACTTTCCTGCCTGGGCTGGCTTTGAACCGCGATCCTCACGATCCTCAGACCCCGCCCTCCCGAGCAGCTGGGGCGGCAGGCGGGAGCCTGGGGTGCCCTGCCCCTACCGTAGATCTTGAAGGCGTAGCTGGCTTTGAACCGCGATCCCCGGACCCCGCCCTCCCGAGCAGCTGGGGCGGCAGGCGGGAGCCTGGGGTGCCCTGCCCCTACCGTAGATCTTGAAGGCGTAGCTGGCTTTGAGCTCCCGGGGCGCCGACTCGCAGAGCACAGAGAACATGTCCACAAAGTCGTTGAAGGTCAGGTTGCCGTCCCCCTCCTCGGAAAAGGACTCCACGATCCTCTCTTTGAAAGGGTTTTCCTGGGGGGGACCACGGCCACCCTCACCGTCACCCAGAGACCTCGCAGAGGGCGGCCCCCTGCGGGGCCCCGAACCCCTGAGCCCGGTCTCCGTCTGTGGACAGGGCGCAACACCCACCCCTCCCGCGCTGGCCTCGTGTTTCCTTTCCTTTCTGTGTTCCGGTCCCGGGCGCGGACTGCAGGCCCCGGGGTTGGGTCCGATCATCTCGGCCCCGGGTTGGGTCCTATCACCTCGGGCCCGGGGTTAGGTCCGATCACCTCGGGCCCCGGGTTGGGTCCGATCACCTCGATCACCTCGGGCCCCCGGGTGCGGACTCCGGGCCCCCGGGGTTGGGTCCGATCACCTCGGGCCCCGGGTTGGGTCCGATCACCTCGGGTCCCGGGGTTGGGTCCGATCATCTCGGGCCCCGGGTTGGGTCCGATCACCTCGGGCCCCGGGCGCGGACTCCAGGCCCCGGGGTTGGGTCCGATCACCTCGGGCCCCGGGTTGGGTCCTATCACCTCGGGCCCCGGGTTGGGTCCTATCACCTCGGGCCCCGGGTTGGGTCCGATCACCTCGGGTCCCGGGGTTGGGTCCGATCACCTCGGGCCCCGGGTTGGGTCCTATCACCTCGGGCCCCGTTGGGTCCTATCACCTCGGGCCCCGGGTTGGGTCCTATCACCTCGGGCCCCGGGTTGGGTCCGATCACCTCGGGCCCCGGGTTGGGTCCGATCACCTCGGGCCCCGGGCGCGGACTCCAGGCCCCGGGGTTGGGTCCGATCACCTCGGGCCCGGGGTTGGGTCCGATCACCTCGGGCCCGGGGTTGGGTCCTATCACCTCGGGCCCCGGGTTGGGTCCGATCACCTCGGGCCCCGGGTTGGGTCCGATCACCTCGGGCCCCGGGTTGGGTCCTATCACCTCGGGCCCCGGGTTGGGTCCTATCACCTCGGGCCCCGGGTTGGGTCCTATCACCTCGGGCCCCGGGTTGGGTCCGATCACCTTGGGCCCCAGGTTGGGTCCTATCACCTCGGGCCCGATCACCTCGGGCCCCGGGTTGGGTCCTATCATCTCGGGCCCCGTTGGGTCCTATCACCTCGGGCCCCGGGTTGGGTCCTATCATCTCGGGCCCCGGGTTGGGTCCTATCATCTCGGGCCCCGGGTTGGGTCCTATCACCTTGGGCCCCGGGGTTGGGTCCGATCACCTCGGGCCCCGTTGGGTCCTATCACCTCGGGCCTCGGGTTGGGTCCTATCATCTCGGGCCCCGTTGGGTCCTATCACCTCGGGGCCCCGGGTTGGGTCCTATCATCTCGGGCCCCGTTGAGTCCTATCACCTCGGGCCCCGGGTTGGGTCCTATCATCTCGGGCCCCGGGTTGGGTCCTATCATCTCGGGCCCCGTTGGGTCCTATCACCTCGGGCCCCGGGTTGGGTCCTATCATCTCGGGCCCCGGGTTGGGTCCTATCATCTCGGGCCCCGTTGGGTCCTATCACCTCGGGCCCCGTTGGGTCCTATCACCTCGGGCCCCGGGTTGGGTCCTATCATCTCGGGCCCCGGGTTGGGTCCTATCATCTCGGGCCCCGTTGGGTCCTATCACCTCGGGCCCCGGGTTGGGTCCTATCACCTCGGGCCCCGGGTTGGGTCCTATCATCTCGGGCCCCGTTGGGTCCTATCACCTCGGGCCCCGGGTTGGGTCCTATCATCTCGGGCCCCGGGTTGGGTCCTATCATCTCGGGCCCCGGGTTGGGTCCTATCACCTCGGGCCCCGTTGGGTCCTATCACCTCGGGCCCCGTTGGGTCCTATCACCTCGGGCCCCGGGTTGGGTCCTATCATCTCGGGCCCCGGGTTGGGTCCGATCACCTCGGGCCCCGTTGGGTCCTATCACCTCGGGCCCCGGGTTGGGTCCTATCATCTCGGGCCCCGTTGGGTCCTATCACCTCGGGTCCCGGGGTTGGGTCCTATCACCTCGGGCCCCGTTGGGTCCGATCACCTCGGGGCCCGGGGTTGGGTCCGATCACCTCGGGCCCCGGGTTGGGTCCGATCACCTCGGGCCCCGGGTTGGGTCCGATCACCTCGGGCCCCGGGTTGGGTCCGATCTCTTCTCAAGGCTCCTGCTCCAGCACTCCAGGCCTTTTGGGCGGCTCACCGCAGGGAGCCTCCATGGCCTTTCCGCGCAGGCTGGCTTCCACCCAGATCCTCAGCTCCCGGCCGCCCGAGGAGCTGGGATGGCGGGTGGGAGCCCCGGTACCGGGGAGAAAACCCTAACGAACGCAGAGGGACCGCGGGCTCCTAACCGGGGAGCGGGCTGAGCCGCCCTCCCGCCCCCCGCCCCCTGGCCCGGGCCCCGCCCCCGGCCCCGCCCCTGGCCCCGCCCCCTGATCCCGGGCCCCGCCCAGGCCCCGCCCACCCCAGACCCCCGCCCCTGGGCCCCGCCCCCACCCCCGCCTACCCGGAGCTCAGGCATCTGGATGATGAGACTCATGGGCACGTGGACGATGGGGCTCTTCCGGTAGTCCATGGGGACCAGGTTGGGGGCCAGCTCGTAGAACCGGGCGTGGAGTCTACGAGAAGCAGAGGGGCACACTCAGCCCTGGGCTCCCTCCCGGACACCCCCGTGGGCCCTGCCTGAGCCTCTGAAAACCCCCCTCCGCCAGGACCCCAAGTGTCACACACACACACACACCCACACACACACACACACACACACACGGTGCTGTGACCAGGTCGCCCCCGCCTCCTGCACCCTCCTGAGGGTCTCGATCCGTGTGTGCCCGTGCACGCGCATGTGTGCCGGTGCTGGGGGCCTTGAACCCAGGGCTCACCCTCTCCCTGGCTTCTCTGCGCAAGGCTGGTGCTCTACCCCTTGAGCCATCTCTCCGCTTCCTGCCTTTTGCTGGCTAACTGCAGATCAGAGTCTCTTCAGATTTGTCTGCTCCCAGCTGACTTCAAACCTCAACCTCCCGAGGGGGGGGGGGGATGACAGGCGCAAGCCCCAAGTGTCCCCCCGAGGCCCAGTCGCCCCACCCTTGCGGGAGTGCCCCGACTCTTGGGGTCTGGCTGAGTGCTACGTTGCTCCTGCAGTCCCGGGCGGCTCACCCTGCCCCAGGCCCCCGGCCGGTGCTCTTTTGTACTCAGGGCTAGCGGGGACCACTTTGAGGTTTTCGGGGTGGTTCATTGGATAAGAGTTTCATGAACTTTCCTGCCCTGGCTGGCTTGGAACCCCGATCCTCAGATCTCAGCCTCCTGATTAGCTAGGATGAACAGGTGGGAGCCACCAGTGACTGGCAAAGCGAATTAGGAGGGGGGGGGGGGATAAAAAGCCAAAGCACAAAGGGCCAGAAACCACAAAGAAGCTTCTGGAGACAAAGCAGGAGGCAGGAAATCCCTAGCTTCTGCCCCAGGGCTTCCTCTGCAGTTCCTCCAGGAGGAATTCACAATCCCTGCACTTGACAAACATTGTTTTCCTTTCCTTCCCTCCCTCCCTCTTTCCCATCTTCTTTGTTTGTGCTGGACTAGTTCTTAAACATGGGGCCTGGGCACTGTCCTTTAGCTTTGGCTCTGTGTGTGTGTGTGTGTGTGTGTGTGTGTGTGTGTGCTGGGCCTTGAACTCGGGACCTGAGCTCTGTCCCTGGCTCCTTTTGCTCAAGGCTAGCACTCTGCCACTTGAGCCGCAGCGCCACCTCCGGTGTTTACTGTGTATGGGGTGCTGGGAATCGAACCCAGGGCTTCATGGGTGGGAGGTGAGGCACGGTACCCCGAGGCCACGTTCCCCGCCCCCTGGCTTCAGTTTTCTCCGCCCATCTTTTCGGTGGTTGGGTGGCGATGAGTCTCCAGACCTTTCTAACCAGCCCGGCCTTCACCCCACATCCTGAGATCGCAACCCCTGGAGCGGCCCCGCAGGGCCCGGCCCGGGAAAGCCGAGGGGCCCCAAACGGGGTGTGTGGGGCGAGGGGTGGGCGCGGGGGGAGGGGAGGGGACGGGGTGGGGCCCAGCGCTGGCCCGCCCCCTCCATCCCCCCCCCCCCCCCCCGTGTCACCGACCCAGGCTGCCCGGCGGCCGCCCCAGCTGTAACGAGGGGCCCCAGGCTCGAGCTGCCGCCTCGCCATCTGCTCTGTGGTGGGGCGGGGGTGGGGGGTGGGGGGGAGGGGGCTGGGGGGGGGGCGGCGCCGCCCGGGGCCTGGGCCGGCCTGGGGGACTCGGAGGCCGGAGCCCGGGGGGCGCCCCGCGCGGAGCCCCCCGCCCGCCCCGCCCCGCGGGTGCAGGGACCGCAGTCCCGGGGCGTGAACGCCGGCCGGGCCCCGGAGCACCGCCCCTCGACCACCACGTAGGGAAGACCCGGGTACCCCCCCCCCCTCCCCCCGGCGGGAGGCCCGCGAAGCCCTTTCCCCGGGGAGCCGAGGGGAGCTGCGGCCCGGAGGGGCCCTGGCAGCCCGGGCACAGAGCGAACGCTCACTGCGTGGACGGGTGAATCCCCACGGCCCGGGTGCCCAGGGCCTCCGAGTCGGGCGGCGGGGGCTGTGGGGGGGGCTGGGACCTGCCCGCGGCCGCCCAGCGGCTCCCCCAGGGGTGTCACCAGCTTGTGGCTCCCAGGCTGAGGGGTGGCAGAGGGCTGGGGGGGGGCAGGGGGCACTGCCCCCCCATCCTGGGAGATGGGATTTGAACCCAGGGCCCCTCACCTTGCCTCTCCCAAGGGGGTAGAAGGGGCATGTCCCTCACTGTGGCAAGAGGACAGGGCGGGGACGGGCCACCGCCAGCTGGAGTGGGGGGCGGCCTGGCCATGCGGTCCTCAGGGGTGACCCTGCGCGGAGGGGGCCCGCTTGCTGGCTGGTGGGGGGCTGGGGGAGCGGGGGCCCAGGGCTGGGGAGCGGGTCTGTGTCCCCGCCTCATCCCCTCCCTCTCTCCTGCCCCCCACTCGGGGAAGAAAGAGGACAGGTGAGGACGGACATCGGACCCTCAGCCGGGGGGGGGGGGGTGAGCGGGGGGGACCACGGCTCAGAGGGCCCTCCGAGGACCAGGCGGCTGCCGTGGCCATGGTGCCAACCCTCGCTATAAAAGGAGACACATATTCCTTCCAGAAAAACAGTGCCAGGGGGCTGGGGATATAGCCTAGTGGCAAGAGTGCCTGCCTCGGATACAGGAGGCCCTAGGTTCGATTCCCCAGCACCACATATACAGAAAACGGCCAGAAGCGGCGCTGTGGCTCAAGTGGCAGAGTGCTAGCCTTGAGCGGGAAGAAGCCAGGGACAGTGCTCAGGCCCTGAGTCCAAGGCCCAGGACTGGCAAAAAAAAAAAAAAAAAAAAAAAAGAAAAACAGTGCCAGTCCGGGGCTCGAACTCATAGCTTCGTGCCCTTGCTTCACGTTTCCCCTCTAGCCTGGCACGCCACTGCTCGAGCCGCGCCTCCTCCCCTTCTGGCTTTCTGGGGGTTCACTGGGGATTGAGAGTCCCCCGGACTGTCCTGCCCGGGCTGGCCTCGGGCCGCGGTCCTCCGATCCCGGCCTCCAGAGTGCTGGGATGACCAGCAGATCGCCTGAGACAAGGCCACGGTGAGGAGCTAACGCCTCCCCCGGGGTGATCTGTACACCGCTTTATTCCTGGCAGGAAGGCCTGGGTGGGGGGGGGAGGGAAGGCGGGGGGGGGGAGGGGGGGAGGGGGCATTCTTGAACCCATCCATCCATCCCGGACTTGACTCCCATGGCTCTTCCTCCACTCCAGCGCCCACAACCAGGGCACAGCCCCCCCCCCCGCCGCCTCACCCCTACCACAGCCCCAAAGTAGACAGAAAGCTGTACTTACTTGAGGATGTCCTTCTTATTGAAGAATGTACAGTCCTGGGAAGGGTAAGCACACCACAGCCTAAGCAACCCCAGCTGGCTTGCTGGCTCCCTCCCCCCTCCCCCCCCTCCCTTCCAGTCCCACAGAGTCCCAGCCTCCCCACCCCTGGGAGACCTAGGGCTCCAGCAGTCCAGACCATGCCCCGGCACGGGCCGTGCACCCTCGGGGGGCATGACCGGGGGAAAGGGGGGGCCCTGGATGGGCACAGCAGGTGTGAGGGCCAGTGACAGGCCAGGGGCAGGCAGGGGCCGGGTCGCGCGCAGGTGTGCAGGGCCCTGGGAGTGTGTCCCGAGCCGTCCCCAGCTGCCCGGGCCCGTCCCTGCCTGGGGCCTGCCGTGTGCTGGCACGGGCCGAGGGAGCACCCACGAGGCCGGCCGGGCTTCTGGGCGCTCGGGACGGGCAGGTCAGGGGACCCCCGGGCCGCGCCTGCCGGCCAGCCCAGCCACTTGGCAGGCCGAGATCTGAAGATCCCAACCGGAGTGGGCCGGGGCGGGAAAGCCCCTGAGACTTTCCTCCAACGAGCCAGGGAAAGCCGGGCAGCGAGCTCAGCGCCGGTGGCCCACGCCTGTCACCCCAGCTGCTCAGGAGGCTGAGCTCCGAGGACCCCGGTGCAAAGCCAGCCAGGCGGGAAGGTCCATGAGACTCATCTCCAACCAACTACTCAGAAAAAGCCGGAAGGGGCGCTGTGGCTCAAGAGGTGGGGTGCGAGCCTTGAGCAAAAAGAAGTTCAGGGACGGCGCTCAGGCCCTGAGTCCAAGCCCCAGGACTGGCCACAGATAACTAGACCCACCGGAGTCTTGAATGGGGGTTGCGAGCCTGGGCTGGGAGGGAAGCCGGGAGAAGCAGCGGGCAGCCCCCGCTAGGATGAAAGCCCACCCCGAGGGGCCGGCGGCTCATCCCCGCGGCCGGCTGCTCTGCCTGGGGCGGCAGGCTCCGCGGAGCTCCGAGCCCGGCCTCATCCCCACGCTGACGGGCGGGCGGCTGCTCTGCCTGGGGCGGCGGGCTCCGCGGAGCTCCGAGCCCGGCCCCATCCCCACGCTGACGGGCGGGCGGCTGCTCTGCCTGGGGCGGCAGGCTCCGCGGAGCTCCGAGCCCGGCCTCATCCCCGCGCTGACGGCCGGCTGCTCTGCCTGGGGCGGGCCGGCTCCGCGGAGCTCCGAGCCCGGCCCCATCCCCGCGCTGACGGGCGGCTGCTCTGCCTGGGGCGGCAGGCTCCGCGGAGCTCCGAGCCCGGCCCCATCCCCGCGCTGACGGGCGGCTGCTCTGCCTGGGGCGGCAGGCTCCGCGGAGCTCCGAGCCCGGCCTCATCCCCGCGCTGACGGGCGGCTGGCCACGGCCCGGCCTGGCAGGCGGCCCGCCTGGCGCTGCAGAATCTAAAGGTGCCGGCCGCCAGGGCGATTGGATTCCATGCCCAAAGAGGACCGCGCAGGACGGCTAGGGTTTCCCTGGGCGGAACGGGGGAGGGGCGGGAGAAGTTTCCAGACCCTGTGGAGCCACAATGAGGTTTTCCTTCTGAGCCACCTGATCCGCCATGGGGGCTAGGAAAGATGGCGGGGCCTCTTCTGGGGATGGGGTTCAGCCTTTTCCTTCCTCCCTCCCTCCCTCCCCCCCTCCCTCCCTCCCCCCCTTCAGCGTGCCAGTTCTGGGCCTTGAACTCAAGCCCTGGGTGCTGTCCTTGAGCCTTTTTAGTCAAGGCTGGCTCTCTACCACTTGAGCCACAGCCCCCCTTCCCGTTTTGTGATGGTTCAAGGGAGATCAGGGTTTCTTGGTGGCGCTGTGGCTCAAGTGGTAGAGTGCTAGCCTTGAGTAAAAGCGCTCATTAATAGCACCCAAGCCCCGAGGCGCAGGCCCCATGACCGAGTGAGTGGGGGGAGTTTCCTTGGCTTTGAGCCATGATCTTCAGAGCTCAGCCTCCCGAGTAGCTAGGATTAGGGGCGCAAGCTACTGGCACCTGGCCTGTATGTAGATTACTTTCATAAGAAAGAAAATAAGATAAAACCAGCCAAGTGCTGATGGCCGACACCTATAATCCTAGCTACTCGGGAGGCTGAGATCTAAAGACTGCAGTTAGAAGCCAGCCCAGGCAGGAAAGTCCATGAGACTCTTGATCTCCAATGAACCACCAGAAAACTGGGAGTGGCGCTGTGGCTCAATGTGGTAGAGCACCAGCCTTGAGCAAAAGAGCTCAGGGACAGCGCCCAAGCCCTGAGTTCAAGCCCCAGGACAGACCAAAAAAGAAAATGAGTTTTACAATGGACTGTAAACGGGCAGACGGGAGGCGGGGCAAGCAGGTGGACTCTGCTGGGGGGGGGGAATCTGTGGAGGAGGGAGCGTGTGGGGGTCCCAGGTGAGTAGCCAGAGAGACGAGTCACAGGGCTTGTGGGGTTTTTTGCTTGCTTGTTTTGCCAGTCCTGGGGTTTGAACTCAGGGCCTGGGCACTGTCTCTGTGCTTCTTGTGCTCAAGGCTAGCGCTCTGCCACTGGAGCCACAGCACCACAGGGGGCTTTTTCTGTGTGTGTGGTGCTGAGGAATCGAACCCAGGGCTTCACGCACGCTAGGCCAGCACTCTACCACTGAGCCGAACCCCAGGGCTTGTGTTGTGATTGTGGGTGGTTACTGGGGCTTGAACTCGGGGCCTTGAGGCCTTGCTTGACTTCACCCACAAGACTGGCCCTCTGCCACCTGAGCCGCGCCTCCGCCCCCCTGGGCTTGGAAGGCGCGCAGTGGGGCGTGGGGAAGGCGGGGGGCGGGGGGCTCTAGGGGGCTGAGGATTCTGGGAAAGGGATGTGGGATGCGGAGGAGTCATCTGGACAGAAGCCTGATTTTGGGGCTCCACGGCAGCCAGGGACAGCGGGTGAGTCCCAGGAGAGGCGGGGAGCCATGCCGGAGAGCCAGAGGGAGGATGGGGGTGCGGGGGTTCTTAGGTTTCCTGGCTCTTGTTTCTCCCACGCTGCCTGGCACGGTCTAGCCAGGATCAGAACTCAATGCCGAGACCGGCTCTGTCCAGGTGGTAACCCAACGCGGGCTTGTCGGAGCGGGGACCCAGCCCCCCCGCCCCCCCGCCGCTCGGGGCCGCGCCCGAGCCCTTCCCTCCGCCTGGAGGGCAGAGCGCATCCACGACCCGGTGAGCAAAACCCCTCGCCATCTCCTAGGACCACTCGAGCGGGTGACCTCTGAACCCCCGTGTCGGGCAGAGCGCCCTTCGACCCACGCACGCCCTTCCCAGAACACACCTGTCGCCTGCCTACGCCACAGGGGGCCACAGGCTGCCACCCCAGGATCGGACCATGCAAAGCAAAGCAGGTCTGTGGGAGACGCCCCGTCCCAGCCTTGCCCCTGCCCACACACCTGCAGCCCCCCACAAGAAAACGATAATAATAAAATCGAGCCAGGCACTGGTGGCTCCCATCCCAGCTACTCAGGAGGCTGAGATCTGAGGAGGATCACGGTTCAAAACCAGCACTGGCAGGAAAATCCCTGAGACTCTGACCTCCAGTGAACCCCCCAAAACAGTCAGAAGCGGAGCTGGATACAGCGGTGGGGTGCTAGCCTTGGAAAAACAAAACAACTCAGAGGCAGCACCAGACCCTGAGTGTAAGCACTCAATCCACAAAACAACTCAGAGGCAGCACCAGACCCCGAGTGTAAACACTAAATCCACCCCCCCCCCCCAAATGGCAGGGAATAAAAACCCCACCTGTCCCACCCACCTCATCCCAAGTGATGGGGACAAATCCTGGAACACCATTCCAGCTCCAGGAGATTCTCGCATAGCCAAGGCACCCAATGGCTCCTGGGTCTGTCTACTGTCCAGTAACATGGGTGTAACAGCCCGCGCCGGGGTTGCTCAGGAGGCGGCGGCGCAGAGACCACAGTGCGGCCCCTTCCCGTCATTCCAGCCCAAGAACTCATGAAGGGGACAGGCGGGTGGCCACTGCGGCCCTGTCTTCTAATCTAGGAACAGGTGACAAAATAGGTCTGCCTGGGGAGTCAGAGAGGCGTGTGTGTGCATCTGTGCTAGTTAGTGGCTTGAACCCAGGGCCCAGGCGCTGTCCCTTAGCTTGGTTGCTCAAGGCTGGTGCTCTTCCACTTAAGTCACAGCTCCCCGCTGGCTTTTGGGTGGTTAACTGGACAAGAGCCTCATGGACTTCCGTGCGCAGGCTGGCTTTGAACCCCATCCTCGGTTCTCAGTCTGCTGGGTAGCTAGGATGGCAGGCGGGAGCCACCAGGCCTGGGCCGAGAGCAGGGTCTTGAAGGATGAGGGTGGTCGGCCCAGGAGGCCTTTGGGGGCCGGGGAGCGGGAGAAGGGAGAGCCTGGGCGGAGGAGCGGGCGGGCCAGCCGGGAGGCGGCCCCGGCCTGGGCGACGGCTCGGCACCCGGAGGGCCTGGGGCCCGCGGCTGCGGTGCGGGGGGGGCTTTAAGAAAGGGGGCCTCGCTCCAATTATCTCCGCCCTGGGGCAAGGGGGAGGGGCCCCAACGGGGCACCTCTATTTAAGACTGGATTTGGGGGTTGATGTGCCCCCCAGCCCTTCCTGGGATGGAGCCGAGGCCACAGGCGCTGAGGTGGGCGACGGGCGCCCCAGAAGAGAGGACAGGTGGCCGAAGTGAACGTGACAGAACCTTCCATCTGCAGGCGACCTCACCCCCAAGGGGGGACACTGAGGCTGGGCAAGGGAAGTCACCGGCCCAAGGTCACGGGGGGGGGGGGTGGGGGGGCGCTGCGGGCGGGAGCCCGGGCTTTCGGGAGGCCTGGGGAAGAGGCGGAGGGCGGCGGCTCACCTGGTAGTTGTCCAGCTGCTCCTCCGTGAAGATGGTCTGCTTGTTCCCCATGGCGGCCGCCCGCCCGCGCGGGCCGCCCGAGCCGCCCGAGCGCCCAGAGCCCCGCGGCCCGCGGCCCAGGCCCGCCCCGCCGCCGCAGGCAGCATCCCCGGCGGCCGCCGCGCGCCGCCCCGCCCCGCCCCGCCCCGCTCGGAGGGGGCGGCGGGCGCGGGCCGCAGGCTCCGCCCCCAGCGAGAGAAGGGGCGGGGCCGAGACTGGAGCCCCCCTCTGCTTCCCCCCCCCACCCGCAGGCTCCGCCCCCAGCGAGAGAAGGGGCGGGGCCGAGACTGGAGCCCCCCTCTGCTTCCCCCCCCACCCGCAGGCTCCGCCCCCAGCGGGAGAAGGGGCGGGGCCGAGACTGGAGCCCCAGAGGCTCCGCCCCTAGAGCACCGGAGGAGGGGAGGGGCAAAGCCAGAATGGGACCCACCGGAGGCCCCGCCCCACGGGCGAAGGGGAGGGGCTGAGGCTAGACCGGCCGGAGGCTCCGCCCCTGGCGACAGCGAAGGGGCGGGGCTCCGCCTGGGCGGCGCGATCCGGATCCGGGCCCTCCAGGGGGCGTGGCCGCGGCGCCCACTGCCCGGCCCCGCCGCGGTCCCGCAGAGCCGGCGCTCAGGCCGGGCCGCACCCCGGCAGAGGCGGGGAGGTGTCGGGTGCGGGGAGGCCCCGCACCCGGCCTTGGCCCAGGCCTCCGTCCCCCACCCCGGGGAGGGGTCGGCAGCGCTGACCTCTGAGCTGGGCCTGGCCAGGCCTGGGAAGCCCCGGTGGCCTCGGGCCGGGGTCTGGCCAGGGCGCCCCAGAGGGGAGGACTGGGTGTGCCCGGCTTCCTTGGGCGTGTGAGAGGATTTCCACAGCTCTCCGTGTCCAGAGAAGTGTGACAAAGGCCGGGCCTCGTCTTGGGGCTTGAGGCGAACGCCACTTGGTGCCCCTAGGGACACAGACTTCATCCAGGTCCTCTCAGGCTCCCAGGCCCCAGCCCGAGGGCTAACTTCCAGAAAAGCCCATGGACTTATGTAATAACAGGGCAGCCTCCAAACAGAAGCGAAGACCCGAGAAACTGGCCAACGCTAAGCGCTTCCCATCGCCTTTGTTGTTAACCTAGTGCCCGCACGGGGGCCTCACCTCTTCACCAACTCCTCCACCGCTCCGGCAGCGGCTCCTCTTCCACCATCTTGCCCGTCAACTGGAGATGGTGAGATGGTCTCAAGCCCTCAGAGCTCAGCCCCCGAGCAGCTGGGATGGGAGTCGTGCACCTGCCAGCGCCGGGCAGCGCGGGTTCCTGGAAGGCGGCGGCGGAAGATCAAGTGCTCCTCCCCGTGCGTGGAGGGTTGGAGATCTGAATAGTCAGGATGCCGGTGTCATCCATCTCCTTTTCTCTCTCAGAAGGAAAGCTTCTTCTGCTTGCTCAAGCTGTGTGTATTGTGCATAGGAGATTGAACTCGGGGCCCAGCACAAGTTAGGATCCGTAGGCCGGCACTCTGCCTTGAGCCATGCCTCTAGCCTGGGTTTTTGCTGATTATTTTGCTATGGATAGCTGGCTCCCAACTTTGATCCTTCAGACCTCAGCTTCTGAGTCACTAGGGACACCAGGACCTGGCGGCATGGGTTGTTTTCAAGATAAGGTCTAGCTTCAGTGTGGGCCCATGACTGTCCTGTCCATGCTGCCCTTTGCTGCTGAGACCATAGGCGCGCACTGTGCCCAGCCCGGCCCCTTCCTCTGCAGCCTGGTGCAACTGTGCCCAGCCCTTGGCTGAGATGCTGTCTCTGAACCCTTTACTTTATCGTTACCATAGAGGTGATGTGCAGAGATTACAATTACATGTGTCCGGTCATCACATTTCCTTTCGCAGTGTCGTCGGTCCCCTCATTCTCTCCCGGCCCCTCCCTCCCGTAGTTCACTTTCACCAGTGTCCAGTGGGCTCCACTGCTGTACTTTTTCACCCTTTTCCCCAAAGTTCCTGAACTTGTATTTTATTGCCCAGGCTGGCTTCAAACTCTGATCCTCCAATCTCCACCTCCCTCATCGGTAGGATTACAGGCTTGAGCCACTGCGCCAGCATGTTAAAATGATGTTACGAGGTGTCGCCTCCATGAACTACACGCTTCCCAACCCTCTGGGGATTTAAAAGCACTCTACTGATAAATAGGAAATGGAAATTGGAGTTCATGCAAGGGATGAGACCCTAGAGCCAGGTATACTTCAGGATTGTCCATTATTGCTCTGGAACCTTCATGAGAATGGATGTCATTGCTCTGAAAGTGACTTGAGTTCCCTTGCCCACCCTGGGGGCCACGGGGACGGGCTTTCCGGTGGTCACCCCATTACCCTGGAAGCCTGAGGCTCACGGCGGCTCGGGCAGGGTGTCATGGGGCCCTCTGTTTACACAGCGGCTTCTGCACTTGACCTGTGGACTTGGCAGACAGAGCAAGGCAAGGTTCCGCCAAGTAAGCAAATGAGGGATGGTTCAGGCCATTGAAAGGGATTGGGTTACCTGGGTTACACTTGCAGGAGTCTCCAGACATACAGATCCCCCAAAAGGCCAGAGTTCAATAAGCACAGTACCACGCTTACAAGTGAAACAGCTGTCAGACCATGGCTCTTGACCCGGAGGTCCTGTGGGGCTTGAGGCTGCTGGTTTCCTTCCATCTGAACATGTGTCCTCTGGGCCTTTGTTATGGCTGGGTCTGGGGCTTGAACTCAAGGCCTGGGCATCGTCCCTTACCTCCCCCCGACCCCTTGTATTTCTATTTTTCTTTTTATTTTTGCCAGTCCTGGGGCTTGAACTCAGGGCCTGAGCACTGTCCCTGGCTTCTTTTTGCTCAAGGCTAGCACTCTGCCACTTGAGCCACAGCGCCACTTCTGGCTTTTTCTCTATATGTGGTGCTGAGGAATCGAACCCAGGGCTTCATGTATACGAGGCGAGCACTCTACCACTAGGCCACATTCCCAGCCCCACCCCACCCTTGTATTTCAATAACAATTTATTCAGGTTACTATCATTTTATTTTTTCACTTCTTCAAGATGGAATTGCCACAGTCCTGGGGCTTGGACTCAGGGCCTGAGCACTGTCCCTGGCTTCTTTTTGCTCAAGGCTAGCACTCTGCCACTTGAGCCACACCGCCACTTCTGGCCATTTTCTGTCTATGTGGTGCTGGGGAATTGAACCCAGGGCTTCATGTATATGAGGCAAGCTCTCTTGCCACTAGGCCATATCCCCAGCCCCTGAATAATACATCTTTACTTATATAAATCATAGTACATTTTTCATCTGTTCATATTGTCTATATTCATTATAATACTGTACTTGTTAATTGAACTGCAATGAATACTATAGAACATTATCATTTTTTTACATAGCTTGAAAATTTATTTTCCTAATGTGTAACACATCTTTTTAGCTTCTCATAGTTTTTTATTTAATTTATTTATTAATTGAACACAAATTTTTTGACAAGGTGTTGTGCAAAAAGGGTACAGTTACATAGTAGGGCAGTGTGTACATTTCTTGTGATATCTTACGCCCTGTTTTTCTTTCCCTTCCCTAGGTCAGGTAGAAATATATACAATACACAATGTATCAAGAACATATACAGTAGCCACGTGGCCACGCCCAAGAAAATTCGCCTAGGGCTTTAAATGTAATGTCAATATTAGACAATATATCGACACTAGTCTTATATGAACGTACATACATAGCTTTTGGGCTATTGTATTCCACTGAGAGGTCAATTTTTGACCTTTATATGTTGAGTAATTGTTTGGTTTTAGTTACATACTGTTGGGTCGCTGCCTCAATCCTGTGGGAAATATCATTTGACAAGCAGTTTTTGGTTTCACAGACCTGGTCTCTACTGTCTCTCTGTCACCCCATCTTTACAGTCATATATCAGGGAGATCATGCCCCTTTGTTTTCTGTGCTCTAGGCTTGTCTCACTCAACATTATTTGTTCAAGTTCTGACCATTTCCCTGCGAATAACAATATTTCACCATTCCTAATCGTTATGTAGTATTCCATTGTGTATAGGTACCCTATTTTTTGGATCCATTCATCTGTGGAGGGGCATCTGGGTTGTTTCCATATTTTGGCTATTGGGAATTGTGCAGCGATAAACATGGAAGTACAAATGTCTTTTTGATATCTTGGGACCAGTTGTTCAGGATAGATGCCTAGGAGTGGTATGGCTGGGTCATAGGGTAGGTCTATATTGAGCTTTTTGAGAAACCTCCATACTGTTCTCCAAAGTGGTTGTACTAATTTGCACTCCCACCAACAATGGAGAAGGGTTCCTCTTTCCCCGCACCCCCTCAAGCATTTGTTGTTGCCTGAGTTCAGAGCATAGGCCATTCTAACTGGGGTGAGGTGGTATCTCAGGGTTGTTTTTATTTGCATTTCCTCACGTTTCTTTGCCATTTTTATTTCTTCTCTTGTCGGCACCATCTTCCTCTCTTCCATTGTTATCATTTTGTTAGTGACTCTCATTATTTCCTCACAATCTAGTTTACTCTGTCATTCCTTAGCTTTTTTAGCTCAAGGTGGGCACTCTACCACTTGACCCACAGCTCCATGTCTGGGTTTTTGCTGGCTCATTGGAAATAAAGAGTCTCACGGACTTTCCTGCCAGGGCTGGCTTTGAACCATGATCCTCAGATCTCAGCCTCATGAGCCTTTTGTCTGGGATGGATTTAAACCTCCATGTTCAGCCTCAGTCTCCTGCATAGCTAGGCTTAAACTTTTTTTATTTTTTATTTTTTGCCAGTCCTGGGCCTTGGACTCAGGGCCTGAGCACTGTCCCTGGCTTCTTTTTGCTCAAGGCTAGCACTCTGCCACCTGAGCCACAGCGCCCCTTCTGGCCGTTTTCTATATATGTGGTGCTGGGGAATCGAACCCAGGGCTTCATGTATGCGAGGCAAGCACTCTTGCCACTAGATCATATTCCCAGCCCTGAACTTATTTATTTTTGTTGGTTGTGGTGCTTGAACTCAGGACCTGGGTGCTATCCCCGAGCTCTTTTGCTCAAGGGTAGCCACAGCTCCACTTCCAGTTTCCTTGTGGTTCACTGGAGATAAAGAGTCTCATGGACTTTCCTGCCTGGGCTGGCTTTGAACCATGAACCTCAGGTCTCAGCCACCTGAGTAGCTAGGATTATAGGATGAGCCACTGGCACTTGAATTGACTTAAAAAAAAATTAAACCACAAATATGTATTGAGATGCTATGAGTTCTTCATAACAACCACTCGTGAGGGCCGTGTACTCCATTTCATTCATTTAGCCTAAATTACATAACTATTTCCTTTGTTAATCATTGAGGCTTTTTCATTTTCAAAATTATAAATGATTCTATAATGAGTATCTTTGTGCTGATGGCTTTTTCTTTCTGCAGTTTTTTTTCTTTCTTTCAAGACATTTAATTCTCAGGAATAGGTCCACTAGGAATACATCTTGTGCAGAGCCTGGGGCTTGAACTCAGGGCCTGGCTGTATCCCTGAAGCACGGTGTTCTGCCACTCGAGCCACATCTCCACTCCCCAGCGACGACAAGGGACAACCAGGAGGCTTTGGTGGCAGTGAGCTCCGGTCATCGCTGCGCCGAGGCAGAAAGGGCTCAGAGAGGCAGGCTGCTGCTGTCGTGATGGTCCGGCCAAAGGAGAGTCAGGCCCAGGGCGACAGTGGATATGGGGGCATTGTGGGGGTGGTGGAAGGTTGCTTTAGGGTGGAACCTGCCTGTCCTCGGCAGAGAAAGGACTGGAGAGGAAGGCACAAGCCCTCCCCAAGGAGACCTCAGATTTAGCTTCAGGTTATTTATTCTCAGGCTAGCTTTTCCCCTTTTTTTGTTGTTGGTTTGAACTCAGGACCTAGGCTCTGTCCCTAAGTTTGTTTTGCTCACGGAGAGCACTCCAACGCTCTACTTCCGGCTTTCTGGTTCATTGGAGAGAAGAGCTTCCTGGACTTTCCTGTCTGGGCTGGCTTTTGCCGGGGGATCCTTAGATGTCAGCCTCCTGAGCAGCTAGGATGACAGGCCTGTGTCACCAGTGCCCGGCCTCGAGAGAGCTGTTGACATCGCTTATCCACCGCACGCTTTCCTTTCTGGGTATGTGGTCACTACGTCGGGTCTGGAGAGAGCCCTCCCAGGGGCAGGATGACCTGGTTTCGGTCGTCTCCCCCTCAGCCTCGCTGGGGCTCTGTGAGTGGAATGTCACTGGTACGGATGTTTCCTCAAAGACACCTTCTCTGGCCTCCACTGTACGGTGGAATGAGATCACCTGCTTGCGTGTGGCTGAGCTCCTTCTGAAATAGGCTGTGTGTTTTTTAAGGAGTGCAGATAGTGGGGCTTGAACTCAGGACCTGAACACTTAGCTGTTTCTCCTCAAGGCTGGCACTCCCCCACTTGAGCCACACCTCCACTCCTGGCTTTCTCTATCTATGTGGTGCTGGGGAATGGAACCCAGGGCTTCATGGATAGGAGGCGGGCGCTCCACCACTAGGCCACGTTCCCAGCCCCCACTTCCAGCTCGTGAGTGGGTCACTGGAGATGGAGTCTCACAGAACTTTCTGCCCAGGCTGGCTGGGAACCACACCTCGACCCCGGCCCCGGCTTTCACTTTCGCTCCCCCCTCCGTGTCGGGCTTACCCACGCGTGTGGCGTCTCATCGGTGCTCATCCTGCCTGCTCAGCTCGGAGCTCCGGGACCGGACCCGGCGCCGGGCAGCGGCAGAGCCGGGGCGGGGCCGGCGGGGGAGGCCGGGCCCGACGGGCGGGCAGCGCCCCCGGGACGCACCCCACCCGCCCGGGCGGAGGCCGGGGCGGAGGGCGGGCGCGCGGGCGCCCACCGGCCGGGGGTCGGCGTCCGGTCGGTTCACGGCGCTCCAGTGACAGCCGCTCACTCGAGCGAGCGGCCGTCGAGGGCCGCTCGCCAGGGCCGCAAGCCCCGCGCCAGGCGCCGCGCCCCCCCCCCCGCCCCCGGGCCGCCAAGCCCACGGGCACCGGCCGGCGAGGCGCCTCGCCGCGAGGAAGGAGGCCCAGGCCCCGCCGCTTCCGGGTCGCGGCCGAACGCGGCGCGTGACGTCACCGAGACCCCGCCCGGTGATTGGCCAGCGAGAGCCACGGCGCCCGGAGCCGGCTCCGTCCGAAGGGGGCGGGAGGAGAGCGCGGGCGGGGCGTGGTCACGCACGGGGCGTGGCCGCGGGGGCGGGCGCTGGGCGCCGGCTGCGCGCGCGTCTTGCTGTCGCCCGCCGTGAGAGGAGCGGACACGATGGCCGGCTCCGCGTGGGTCTCCAAGGTGAGCGCGGGAGGGCGGGCGGGCGCGGGCCGGCGGGGGGCCGGCGGGGGCGGGCCGCGCGCGGGCCGGGGCCGGGGCCCGGCCGGGCCGGCGGGGGGCCCCTGAGCGGTCGGCGGGCGGTCGCCGGGGCGCCGCGGCCCGCACGCTCGCCGGGTGGGGACCGGCCCGACGCCGGCCCGGCGCGCCCGAGCCGCGGATGGCGTCAAGGTCACGGCGGGGCGGCGGCGCGCGGCCCGCGGCTCCGAGGTTCCCCTGGCCCAGGCCTGGAGCCGAGCCCGGCGGCCGCCGGGCCCTGCCGGGCGCGGGCGCGGGCGGCCGGCCCGGAGCCGCGGGTCCCCGGGCCGCGCTTCCGGCCGGGGCGCCTCTGCAGCTCCTCCCGGGCTGACCTCCGGTCCTCGCACGTCGATCGGCGTCCCCATCGGAGGACACGGGACCGCTCTCCCGGCGCGCCTCCACCTGTTCCGGCCGCCTCTCTCTCTCCTTGACAGCTCCGGGGCCCGGGCCAGAAAGGCTCCTTAGAGACCCCGCCACGCGTCCCCAGGACGGGCTTCACCCAAGGTCACACCAGAGGTCACTGTCAGGGCTGGGTATAGGGATTCTCCATGCCAAGTCTGCTTGCTTTGTGGCCAAGGTCACGCTGCAAATTATGGGCACAGTACAGGGAGAAATAGGCCTTAGGTCTCCTGTTGCTACTATGGGGCAGCTCCCTAGACGTTTACTTTTCAAAGGACATATGTAAAATGTCTCCTGTTTTCAGTGTCAAGGGAAGTTCAGAAACACACTGTGACTAAGATTGCTACACAAAATTTAGGTTTGAATCTAGGCAGTGCCATGCAAAGTTTGAACAAATGATCATCTCTGAGCCTATAAATTATAGGCCCACATGCAAAATATCTACGCCAAACACAGCTAGTACTTGAAGAAGCACAGACGTCTGGAGCTTTCTTAGCTATCAATGTATTTATCTTGGATGTGATGAAGCCCACAGATAGTTCTTGGGCATCAGTAACTGGTTACTTGCTCAGTAACTAAACTGTATTGCATCATCCTCTTCAGATTTGAATTTGCTCCCAAAGATAAAGCTAGAGAGTGTGTCACTGTGAAGAGAAATCAGCCCCTTGGTCACTGGGCTTACACTTACAACCTGGTTCACTGATGCATCTTTGTGTGTGTGTATCTATGGGGGAGGCTATGCACCTGCCTTTACCGGGGCTTGAAGTCAAGGCCTGGGTGCTGTCCCTTAGCCTTTTCACTCAAGGTTGATGCTCTGCCACTTGAGCCACGTCCCGCTTCCGGTATTTTGGTGGTTAATTGGAAATAGGACTTCCAAGGATTTGTTTCCCCGGGCTGGCTTTTCACTGTGATCTTCAGATCTCAGCCCCCAGAGAAGCTAGGCTGAGCCACTGTTACCCAGCACTGATTGATCTTCAGTATGTGAGTGAAGTCTTCAGAGGAAGTACCGCAGCCGCACGAGTGGTGATGAAGGTGCCGATAAATGTTTTGCCTTTAGTGAAATCTGCAAGGAATGCCTTCATAGCAGGAGTTCAGAACCACATGCTGGTGCTGACGCCCGTCATCCCAGCAGCTCAGGAGGCTGAGATCCGAGGAGCATGCATGGTTCAAAGCCAGTCTGGGCAAACAAGTCCATGATCCAAGTCTTAGATCCAATTAATCAGCAAAAAGCTGGAAGTAGAGGTGTGTCTCCAGTGATAGATTGCCATCCTTGAGAGAAAAAGCTAAGGGACAGGGCTCAGGCCCAGTTCAAGTCCCTGTCAGTAGTGGCGCGCGCACACACACACGTCAGAAGAGGAGATGCCCTTTGAAGTGGATTCTGTGTGACCTTTGCAGTGGTCTGACCTCTGAGCCACTCTTCCCCCTTTGGGGATTGGCGCCTCAGGAGCGAAGCTGGGCCAGTTTCTTTCTTTCTCTCTTGAGTGACAGAGTCCCTGTGTGGCCGGCTACCCTTCAGAAGGGAGAGGCTGCTGCCTGGGCCTCTGGAGCACTGGGATTGCAGGCACTTAACCGCCATACTCATCTTGGATGCCAGTTCTGATCAGAGCAGCTCCCCTGCTGGGTTTCTCGTTAAGGGTTTTTGGGGGTGGGTGGGGGGAGGGCTGCAGCTTGGAAAAGATGTTCATGTCGAGAAAATAGAGGGATTCTAAAGACACTCCTGCAAGCTACAGTGGTGAGCTTCCTTTCCTTCAGCGGGCGCTTACTGTCGCCCCACCAGAATAGAAGGTGGAAAGAAAATGTGGAGTGGGAATTAGATGGCCCAGAATCTGAAGCTGGCTTTAGGGATTTGTTGAGGGATCCAGTCTAGGCTCTTAAAAGATCCTACTCGGCTGGGCGCTGGTGACTTTGTCTATTACTTATCTATCCTGAAATCATGGAGAAGAGATGTCATACATAGAAAAGTTAGTTATTAAAGAGAATCAAGGTTGGGAATGTGGCTTAGGGGCAGAGCGCTTGCCTAGCCTCTACAAAGCCCTGGGTTCGATTCCTCAGCACCACAAACAGAAAAAGCCGAAAGTGGCGCTGTGGCTCAAGAGGTAGAGTGCTAGCCTTGAGCAAAGGAAACTCAGGCCCTGAGCCCAAGCCCCAAGACTGGGGGAATAGAGAGAAAGAATCAAGCTGGGCCCTGGTGGCTCACACATGTAATTTTGTCAGTTCAGGAGTCTGAGATCTGAGGATCACAGTTTGAAGCTAGCCTGGGCAGACAAATCCATGGGATTCCCATCTCCATTGAACTAGCAAAAGCCAGAAGGGGAGATAGGGCCCAAGTGGTGGAGCACCAGTCTTGAGTGAAAAAGCCAAGGGACAGTGCCCAGGCCCTGAGTTCAAGCCCCAGTACTAACAAGTAAAAATAAAGAGGGTCAATGGCTGTGTTTTAAATCAGAGAGACCTCCTCAGCTAGTGAGATGGGGACTTGAGGCTGGCCTCCGGCTTTCAGCGGGTATTCACTGAGCACCTATGACGGCAGGCACTGTGTCAGGCCCTGGACACAACTGCAAGCAGATCGTTAAAGGGCACGCCTGGCTTGGCATTGCAAGTCTGGTTTCTTGGTGAGGTTTCCTGTCCCACACCAGGAGGCTGTTTTGTGTAACTAGCTTTTCTCTCAGGGTTTTCTGCAGGGTTGAAGATGGGGTGTAAGGGGCAGACTTGGGAATTTTCTCAAGGTGCTCGTTACAGAGTGACGTTTAAATGAACTCCCTGCTCACAGCCCACGGGCTGGAGGGTGAATCGCTGTGGCCAAGGCTTCGGGAGGTTTTTGCTGTTGGTAGTGGTACAGGTTCTGGGCTTGAACTCAGGGCCTTTTCCCTGTCCCTTAGCGGTTTTTGCTCCAGGCTGTCGCGCTCCCATGTAAGCCACATCTCGGCTTGTACTGTTTCCGGTGGTTAATTGAAGATAGGATTCCGACAGCCTTTCCCGCCTGGCTGGCATTGCACTGTGGTCCTCAGATCTCAGCCTCTAGAGTTCCTGGTGTGAGCCAGCGGGGTCTCCCTTTGGAGCATTCCTTCAGGCCCCACCCTGCCTTGTGCTTAGTCTGAGATTAGTGGGTGCAGTTCCTGCTCCTGCCCTTCTGCCCCCTGTGGGCTCTCGCAGAGGCCTCCTCCTGTAGTCAGGGCTCAGGCCCCCAAGAGGACGACTCCCTAATCAGAACATAAGCAGAGCCTCGTCCCCTCTGGATATGTCATGAGGAAAATGAGTTCAACATTTTTAGTCAACTTGAATGCCTTTGGCCTTTGTGTCTCATGTGGCCTTTCTTTCTTTCCCCCCCCCCCCCTGGGAAGGGCAGTACTGGAGTTTGATTTCAGGACTGCGGGCAGTTACTCTACATTTGACCTCTGTTCTTCTTTATTTTAGATATTTTTCAGGTAGGGTCTACAGTTTTTGTCTGGGGTTGGCTTCAGGTTGAAATCTTCTAGAGCCCAGCACGATCGTTGTTCTTTCTTTCTTTTTTGCCAGTCCTGGGGCTTGGATTCAGGGCCTGAGCACCGTCCCTGGCTTCTTTTTGCTCAAGGCTAGCATTCTACCACTTGAGCCACAGCACCACTTCTGGCCGTTTTCTGTATATGTGGTGCTGGGGAATCGAACCCAGGGCTTCATGTATACGAGGCAAGTGCTCTTGCCACTAAGCCATATTCCCAGCCCATGATCATTGTTCTTAAAAAAGCAGATCACTGCTGGGTGCCAATGGCTTACGCCTGTTGTCCTAGCTACTCAGGAGACTGAGATCTGAGGCTCACAGTTCAAAGCCAGCCTGAGCAGGAAAATCAGTGAGACTCTTATCTTTAATTAACCACCCAAAAACTGAAGTAGAGCTGAAATGAAGCTCAAGTGGTAGACCTCCAGCTTTGAGCAGAAAAGGTTAAGGGACAGTACCAAGGCCCTAATTTGAAGCCTCAGTATTGGCACTTAAAAAAAAAAAAAAAGAAGGAAAGAAAGCGGGGGGGGGGGGGGACTGGAAAGAAAGAAAGGAAGGGAGGGAGGGAGGGAGGGAGAGCAGAGAAGGAAAGTGTGGTGCTCGCGTTCTTGGATCAGAGGGTTAGGTCTTCACATCCAAGCACTCAGCCACTGTGAGCTACTGGAGGGTTAGGTCTTCACATCCAAGCACTCAGCCACTGTGAGCTACTGGAGGGTTAGGTCTTCACATCCAAGCACTCAGCCACTGTGAGCTACTGGAGGGTTAGGTCTTCAAATCCAAGCACTTAGCCACTGTGAGCTACTGGAGGGTTAGGTCTTCAAATCCAAGCACTCAGCCACTGTGAGCTACTGGAGGGTTAGGTCTTCAAATCCAAGCACTCAGCCACTGTGAGCTACTAGTGCTTGTGCTAGTTGTCGTCATGCCACTGCTGACGGGGGAGTGGCGCCTGGCCATTCCCGATGCCAGCCCTCAGGAGGAGCTCCTGTCCCTTTGGATGCTGTGCTTTCGCCCCGTGTGACATTTTCTCTGTTGTTGGTGTAGGTCTCTCGGCTTCTGGGAGCATTCCACAGCCCAAAACAGGTGACCAGAGGTTTTGCTGGTGGTGTGAGTATAATTATGTCTTTTCTTTTTCCTTTTAGAAGTTTCTCAAGAACGGTGCTCTGTTAATCTATGATATAACATTTAATTTTCACGCCTATAAAACTAAGGAAATTTGGCCCTCCTAGCATATATTAAACCTATTGGCTAACAGATACACAAATCTCCTAGCTAGGTCACTTGCACGTCTGAAAGAATTATATTACAGCTGGCTATGTGAGCCTGTTGGCAGTAATATCTTGAAGAAGCCTTGTTAAAAATAGCAATTACCGGGCTGGGGATATGGCCTAGTGGCAAGAGTGCCTGCCTCGGATACACGAGGCCCTAGGTTCGATTCCCCAGCACCACATATACAGAAATCGGCCAGAAGCGGCGCTGTGGCTCAAGTGGCAGAGTGCTAGCCTTGAGCAAAAAGAAGCCAGGGACAGTGCTCAGGCCCTGAGTCCAAGCCCCAGGACTGGCCAAAAAAAAAAAAAAAATAGCAATTACCGCCAGGTGCCAGTGGTAACCTTAGCTACCCAGGAGGCTGAGATCTGAGGATCGCGATTCAAAGCCAAGACTCATCAGGAAAGCTACGTGAGTCTCAGCTCCAGTGAACCACCAGAAAACCAGAAGTGGCGCTGTGACTCCAAGTGCCAGCCTTGTGCAAAAGAGCTCCGGGACAGTGCTTAGGCTCTGAGTTCAAGCTCCACGACTGACCAAAAAAAAGAAAGAAAGAAATTACCAGCCAGGTGCTGGTGGCTCTCTCCTGTAATCCCAGAAACTCAGGAGGTTAAGATCTGAGGATCATGCTTTAAAGCCAGCCAGGACAGGAAATCCCATGAGACTCTTAACGCCAAGTCAACAAAACGCGGGAGGTGGAGCTCTGGCTCAAATAGTAGAGTGTCAGCCTTGAGTGAAAAAGCCCAAGGGCAGCACCCAAGGCCCTGAGTTCAAGCCCCAGCACCAGCACACACACACAAAAGAGGTTACCTTGAACCTGATACTTTATTTCCCATTCTCATTTTGACACCGTGGTGGTTTTTAGAGCTAGAACCAGCTAAGAGGAAGTTGTTGAGAAGCTTCAAAGCCTGCTTTGCATTTTATTTTGTGAGCTGTCCTAAAACAGTAGATTACAGCTGGGCTCCATTGGCTCGCCTGTCATCCCAGCTCAGGAGCCCGAGATCTGAGGATCGTGGTTTGAATCCAGCCCAGGCAGGAAAGTCTGAGATTCTTACCTCCACTAAACTACCAAAAAAGCCAGAGTGGCGCTGTGGCTCAAGTGGCAGAGTGCTAGCCTTGAGCAAAAGAGGCTCAGGGACAATGCTCAGGCCCTGAGTTCAAGCCCCAGGACCGGCAAAAAAGAAAAAAGGATTTCTCAAGCATCATCTTGTAGTTTCCTCTCTGTTCTTCGCATATTCTTTATAAATTATTGATTGCTCACTGAATCTGCTGCTTTTAGCATTCCCAGCATCCGAGGTCTGTGCTATCAAAGCTGATACCACATTTTTGGATCCATATTCTAAGACTGTGGTCAGTGAGTTCCTGTTTACTTTGCCGTTACCCCTTGTACAGCGTCTGGCTTGGATCTCCTCCTTCCTGTGCTTCCCGCATGACATTTTAGGCCATCGGAGATTTCTAAGGCCACTGCGCCTCTTTTTTCCCTCATATTCTGCGGTGGAAGTGAACTACATTTTCCTGGTGGCCTGATGACGTTTGTCACATTGGGAGGTACAGGAGGGACAAGCCCAAGGGTTGTTCTGCTCTGCTTAAGCACACATGTGGGCGCGGCTTGTACTCGCGCTCAAGGGCGCTGACTGAGCATTTCAAACGTAGCCCCAAAGCTGCCGCTGCCACCATTCCTCTGTGCTTGTGTTTAACTTCCAAGCCATCCCTCATATATATATATATATATATATATATATATATATATATATATATATATGTATCTTAGGGGTTGGGGCCTGGCTCAATCGGTAGAAAGAATACCAGTCAATGAGCAAAAGCATCAGGTCCTGGTCTCAACCTAAAAGCAAGTATTAGCCTGGTAGAATGGATTGTTTTCAAAAGAAATAAGAGGAGGTAGTAATTTTAAAGATTTTTTTCAGCTGTCCAGAGAAATTTGAGAATTTATCTTCTCATCCAGGAGAAATCATTGGAAGGCAGGAAATTGAAGTGTGAGTTCTTTTTTTTTGCTAGTCCTGGGGCTTGAGCACCGTCCCTGGCTTCTTTTTGCTCCAGTCTAGCTCTACCTCTTGAGCCACAGCGCCACTCCTGGCCTTTTTATGTGGTGCTGAGGAATTGAACCCAGGGCTTCATGCATGCTAGGCAAGCAAGCACTCTACTGCTAAGCCACATTCCCAGCTCCTGAATTTTTTTTGTTTGTTTTTAAAGAAAAGCAATTAGAATGGAAAAATAAAAGCCAGGTAGAATACAGTTTCCCAGAACAGAGGATCTGCACATTGTCTTAATTTATTTAAATGCTCAACCTAAGATGCTGCTGGCTCCCGCCTGTCATCCTAGCTGCTCAGGAGGCTGAGATCTGAGGATCGTGGTTTGGAGCCAGCTCAGGTGGGCAAGTCTGTGAGACTCTTTATCTGCAATTAATCTCCAAAAATCCAGAAGTGGAGCTGTGGCTCCGGTGGTGTGGAGTATTAGTCTTGAGCAAGAAAGCTCAAGGACAGCACCCAGGTTCTGAGTTCAAGCCCCTGGACCAGCACCCCCTCTCTCCCAAACAAAACAACCCAGAGAGTCCAGTTAATCAACAAAAAGCCAGAAGTGGCAGTGTGGCTTAAGTGGCAGAGCACCAGTCTTGGGCAGAAGACCCAAGTGAGAATGTGAGGCCGAGGCCAAGCCCCAGTACCAGCACACACACTCACACACACACACCCCTCCCCACACACAGCTCTGATCTTTCCCATGGCATAGTTTTGGGGTTTATGTTTGAAATGCTGGCTCCTGTTTTGTCTGAAACCTTTGGAGCAAGTCATCGCTGTTAGATCAGAAGCGCCGACTGTGGTTCTCAGTGCCTCTTAGGTGTTGCCAGCTAACCGTGTGTTACTGGGTGCAATTTCCACTGCCCAGCACCTCCTAGATTCCGGTGACCTGTGGAGTCTGATTGTGTCCAAGTGTCTAAACAGCCCTCCCGTGTCCGGAGGGTCTGCAAAGAGCTTCGTGTGCCTGAAGAAGATGCCTGAAGAACCGGGATCCCAGTGACAAGAGAACGCTTGCCTCCTCGAGGAATCTCTAAGTTGTGCTTGGAGTACATTGTGAACTGTTTTCCTAGCTTTAGTTCCACAGACCTGAATCAGTCTGCCTCGTCTGAGCTTGTCTGGAAAGAACTTGCAGTTGTGAAGTCTGTTTGGTAGTTTGTCTTGTTTTATCTCAAGAGTGTTCTGGTGGCTTCATCTGTAATCCCAGCCACTCGGGAGCCGGAGATCTGAGGATTGAGCCTCAGTCAACCCAGGCAGGAAAGTCTGTGACTTTTTTTTTTTTTTTTGCCAGTCCTGGGCCTTGGACTCAGGGCCTGAGCACTGTCCCTGGCTTCTTCCCGCTCAAGGCTAGCACTCTGCCACTTGAGCCACAGCGCCGCTTCTGGCCGTTTTCTGTATATGTGATGCTGGGGAATCGAACCTAGGGCCTCGTGTATCCGAGGCTGGCACTCTTGCCGCTAGGCTATATCCCCAGCCCAGTCTGTGACTTTTATCTCCAGTTCAACAGCAAAAAGCCAGAATTAGCGGTGTGGCTCAAGGGATAGAGCACCAACTTTGAGTAAAAAAGCCAAGGGACAACATCCAGGCCCTGAGTTCAAAGCCCAGTCTCGGTACAAAAAGGAAAAGGGTGGCCATTTGAGTTCTTTCTGTAACCTCTGAACTCAAGGAGAGAGTAGACTTGTAGAGTTTTGTGTCCGCTAATTTCTCCCTTTTCTTTGATGGTTCTGGTGGAGGGAGGGGGTATTTTCCTAACAGCACTTGGGCATTTCTAAAATACCTATAGAAGGCTGAAGGCGTGGCTCATTGGCAGAGCCCTAGCCAGGGAGTGAAAGTGGCAGGTTCCAAGTTCGAGTCCCAATTTCAGACCTCAAAAAAAGAAAGGAGGGGTTGGGAATGTGGCCTAGTGGCAAGAGTGCTTGCCCTCATATACATGAAGCCCTGGGTTTGATTCCCCAGCACCACATAGATAGGAAATGGCCAGACGTGGTGCTGTGGCTCAAGTGGCAGAGTGCTAGCCTTGAGCAAAAAGAAGCCAGGGACAGTGCTCAGGCCCGGAGTTCAAGGCCCAGGACTGGCAAAAAAAAGAAAAGAAAAAAAGACAGGAGAAAAGAAAGCATACTTATAAAGAGGATTTCTCTGTCAGTGATGTTCTTTTTCTAAACCTTCCAAACTTTACTGATTGTGTTTCTTAAATGATTTCTTTATTTAGGTTCAGACAGTAACTTTAATTCCAGGAGATGGAATTGGCCCAGAGATTTCTACTGCCGTTATGAAAATCTTTGATGCTGCCAAAGTGAGTGACATAATAAATCCACCCAATAATAACTCAAACGTTTGTTTTTTTAACCCATGAGAGATTGTACTCTTAGGATGAATTGCACCCAATCCTGTAAGGTTGGTACCAGCTGGGTTTTTATGTTTTTGTGGGGTTTTCTGTGGTGAAGGTGTAGTGCAGAGGGGTTACTGTTCTAGACCAGGTAGTGAGTACAGGTCTTGTCCTACTTGTCACCCCTCCCTCATGACTTACGTTCTCCTTGAGACAAGGGCTCGCAGGGCTTGAGTGTGGTTCAGTTGGTGGAGCACAACCAGCGAGCTAAAGCATCAAGTACTGAGTTCGAGTCCTGGTCTTGGACCTAAAAAAAAGAGAGACAGGGTCTTGCTATGCTAGCCTTGAACTTGGGATCCTCCTGTCTGGGCCTTGTAAGTGCTGGGGTGAGAGGTGTGTGCGCCCCCCCCCCCCGCGTTTTCTCTGTAATAATGCAGTGTGACTGTAACAATTACAATGTTGTTTGTTACCCCATCTCCAAACTGTAGCTATTGAAGCTATTTGTCATCAAGGCAGTACTCAGTACTGCGGTATTTATGGATCTTTGAGCCCAGCCCAGGTTCAGCGTCAGCCCTGCCAAGTCACCTGTCTGCCTCATTGTACCTTCCTGCCAAAATGCAGCATAGAGTTGGCAAGATGCCCATGGCTCATGCCTACAATCGGAGCTAGGCAGGGGGCTGAGATCTGACCATCACTGGAGCCAGCTGAGGCAGGAAAGTCTGAGACTCTTGTCTCCAATGAACCACCTCAAAAAAGCTGGACGTGGAGGCGTGGCTCAATTGGTAGGGCACCAGCCTTGATTGTAAAAGCTCAGGGTCAGCGCTCAGGCCCGGAGTTTAAGTCCTCACACCAGCACGTGAAGAGTGAAAATGAAATAGAGGATGCAGTATCAGTAATTCTAGTCGCCCACTTGTCAGTTCAGATGGGTAGTTAAAATTCAGCTGTTTGGGGATGTAGGCCCCTCGAACTTTAATCCGACGCCGTCTTGTTATCGGCCCTCAGCTGCCAGGTGATTGTAATACATGTGGGAGACTTAGTAAGAGGCGGTTTGGTTCCTGCTGGAAATGAAGGGACAGAGAGTACGCGGCTGCAGCGGCTGCAACGTTGTTCGCCTGTGGTGCAGAGGAGGTGCTGGTGACGCAGCAGGCAGCGCCTAAGCAAACTGCAGCTCTCCTGACCCTCGGGGAGGTCCGGGCTCTGCCCCGCTGGCCGTCCAGTGTGCGTGCAGCTCTCCTGACCCTCGCACAGGAGGCCCGGGCTCTGCCCCGCCCTCTGCCCCGCTGGCCGTCCAGTGTGCGTGCAGTGGGAAGGAGGGAGGCAGAAAGAAAAACGACTGGTTGATCATTCAAACAGAGCCTTCCTAGCTATGGCATGCTCCTTTTTTCCTTCTTGCTCCCAGCGTATTTGAAGTCGGTGCCCCACTGCCATGTGAGCTCCACGTCCTCTTTGTTGTTTTTCAGATGGAATACAGTCCATTCACAAAACGTGTACAGTTCACACTGGGCGCTGCTGGCTCACGCCTGTCATCCTAGCTACTCAGGAGGCTGAGATCTGAGGCTCGTGGTTCAGACCCAGCCTGAGTAGGAAAATCTTTGGGACTGAGATTCTGGCAAAAAGCCAGAAGTGGAGGTGTGGCTCAACTAGTAAGAGCACTAGCTTTGTGCAGAAAAAGTAGAGTAAGAGTACAAGGCCCTGAGTTCAAGCCCAGTACTGGAAAGCAAGGAAAGGAAAGGGGAAGGGAGGGCTGGGGATATGGCCTAGTGGTAGAGTGCTTGCCTTGTATACATGAAGCCCTGGGTTCGATTCCCCAGCACCACCTATATGGAAAACGGCCAGAAGGGGCACTATGGCTCAGGTGGCAGAGTGCTAGCCTTGAGCAGGAAGAAGCCAGGGACAGTGCTCAGGCCCTGAGTCCAAGGCCCAGGACTGGCCAAAAAAAAAGGGGGGGGGAAGGGAAAGGGAAAGGTCCAGTTGAGTGGGTTATAGTATATTCACAGAGAAGCAAAGGAAAAGGAGAAAGAACAGTTTAATTTGGTGGGTTTTGTTGTTGTTGTTGTTGTTTGTTTTTCCAGTCCTGAGGCTTGGACTCAGGGCCTGGGCACTGTCCCTGGCTTCTTTCTGCTCAAGGCTAGCACTCTGCCACTTGAGCCACAGCGCCACTTCTGACTGTTTTCTGTATACGTGGTGCTGGGGAATCGAACCCAGGGCTTCATGTATACGAGGCGAGCGCTCTACCACTAGGCCATATCCCCAGCCCGGTAGGTTGTTGTTTTTTTAAGTATATTTCTTTTTGTACAGTGTCCCCCTTCTCTCGCTCTCTCCCAGTTCCCCCCGCCACAAGTTGTGGAGTTCATTTTCCACATGGTGTCCAGTGTGTTCACCTCCGTCCCTCCATTTCTGTGCCCCCCTTGCCCTCCCAGAGACAGACGAACCGACACACAAGACAAAAAGCAAAGAGAAAAATAAGAAAAACATTGGTGTTTCCATTTCCTGGAGCTCCCAGCTTCGATTGTTGTGTATTGGGGGTGTGAGCGTGTCGGGGCTTGAACTCAGGGCGGGGTGCTCTGCAGGCTTTACTCCGCCGCTTGGAGCCGCAGCGCCCCTTCCCCTGTCCCTGGCGTTGGCTCATTGGAGGTGGAGTCTCGGGCTCTGCTGCCTGGGCCGCGTCACGCCTCGACCCTCAGACCTCAGCCTCCTGAGCGGCTGGGGTGACGGCCAGCGCCGCCCGCGCCCGGCCGGCCTCGTGCGGGGGGCTCGAGTGTGCACCAGGCCCGGGACGTGTTCCTTGAGCTCTGTCTCCCCGCTCGTTCATATTCCAGCCATAGCCACCTAGGGTCCTGCGAAGAAGGGGGGCCAGGTGACAGCCGGCAGTGACTTTGGGGGGTGATCTGGGGCTCTTTCCTGGCTGCGTGGGGCGTGAGCACGGGGGGGGGGGCGGGCGGTGCAGCGTTGTCCTGCGCTGTGTCCCCCAGGCCCCACTGGGGACGTGAGCACGGTGGGGGGGGGCAGGGGGTGGGCGGTGCAGCGTCCTGCGCTGTGTCCTCCAGGCCCCACTGGGGACGTGAGCATGGGGCAGGGGGGCGGGGGGCGGGCGGTGCAGCGTTGTCTTGCTCTGTCCCCCAGGCCCCACTGTGGACATGAGCATGGGGCGGGGGGGCGGGCGGTGCAGCGTTGTCTTGCTCTGTCCCCCAGGCCCCACTGGGGACGTGAGCGGGGGGGGGGGGGGGGGCGGATGGTGCAGCGTTGTCTTGCTCTCTCCTCCAGGCTCCCATCCAGTGGGAAGAGCGGAACGTCACCGCCATCCAGGGCCCGGGAGGCAAGTGGATGATCCCTCCGGAGGCCAAGGAGTCCATGGACAAGAACAAGATGGGCCTGAAAGGTAGCCGCAGCCCCACCTCGCCCCTGCTGCCCCGGGCAGGGTCCCACTGCTGCAGGGTTGGCAGGCCGGCAAAGCAAGGGCAGCCTCTTGTCCTTGTTAGGACATAACGACTCATAGCTGCATGTTTCTTTACCTGCCTGTTTGGCTCTATTAGCGTGTGTGCACGCACGCACGTGCATGTGTGTATATGTGCATGGGCCCGTCCTTGGGCTTGAACTCATGGCCTGGGCACTGTACCTGAGTTTCTTTTGCTTAGGCCTAGAGTTGTAGCACTTGAGCCATAGCTCTACTTCTGGCTTTTGGATGGCTAACTGGAGATGAGTCTCGTGGACTTTCCTGCCCAGGCTGACTTTGAACCTGGATCCTCAGATCTCAGCCTCCGGAGCAGCTGCAGGTGTGAGCCACCAGCTGAACCACTGGCACCCCCATGTCTGTTACTTTTGAGACATTTTTGCCACGCAGCTTAGGCTAGCCTTGAACTCTGAATCCTCCTGCCCGGGCCTCCTCAGTGCTGGGGCTCCAGGCCTGCGCCCCCTCGCCCAGCTCAGCGGGCTTTGTAAGTGTTCTTTAGAACATTGACGGGTCACTGCCAGTGTCTGTGTATTTCACTCGATTATGTTTTACTTAACCTTCCTATCTGGGGGGCAGGGCTGCCGGTACCCAGGCTTCCACTCAGAGCCTTGCCCTCCTCCTCAGCTCTCTTCATCATGACAGATGCCTCCCATCTGGTGTTTTGCTGGTTAATTGGAGGTGGCATCTGTTTTCTGCCTGGGCGGCATTGAACCCCTGGCTGCAAGTGGTAGTCCTCTGGGTCTCAGCCTCCTGAGGGTTAGGACTTACAGGTGTGAGCCCCAGGTGGGGCTTGAACTCAGGGCCTGGCCACGGTCCCTGAGCTTCCCGCTCTAGGCTGACTCTACTACCTGAGCCACAGCTCCGCTTCCAGCTCTTTGGTGGTACATTGGCGCTAAGAACCTCCCAGACTTTCTTTCCTACCCTGGCTGGCTCGTTTGAACTGTGATCCTCCGACCTCGGCCTCGTGAGGAACTAGGACTCCAGGCGTGAGCCGCAGCACTCAACCTGGGCAGATCCCTGCCTGTGGGGGTTTCTCAGCTGACCGCAGGCCCTGCTACAGTCCTCGGCCCTTGTCAAGTGCGCGGCAAGGCTTTCTCCCCTGATGGCTGCGGGGCGGAGAGCGAGGTCCTGCACCACACGGTCTCCCGGGTCTCTCAGGGACGGGAGGCCTCACGTCTCCTGGTCTTGTCTCCCCCAGGCCCTCTGAAGACCCCGATAGCGGCGGGTCACCCGTCTATGAATCTACTGCTGCGGAAGACCTTTGACCTCTACGCCAACGTCCGGCCGTGCGTGTCCATCGAAGGCTACAGAACGCCCTACACGGACGTCAACATTGTCACCATCCGGGAGAACACGGAAGGAGAGTACAGCGGCATCGAGCACGTGGTAGGCTCTCCGTCGTCTTCTGGGGGGGGCCAGGGGAGGCGGCTGGAGCACAGGGCCCGGCACAGGGTTGTTGCGTTCTCGCTCGTCACGGGAGCCGGAGCTCCACTTGTGGCTTTCTGGCGGTTCAGCGGCAATCGGAGCGTCCGGGCCGGTCCTGCTGCGGGCTGGCTGTGCGCGGCGATCCTCGGCGCTCAGCCCCCCAGGAGCCACCGCGCCAGCTTCAGATACATCCTCACTCCTGCGTGGGCTGCTTTCTCTGCACTTGGGACTGCTCCTCCCCTTCAGTGGACCGGAAGTGGAGGCTCTGCCCGTTCATGTGGTGTGGGCGTGCCAGCCACGCCCTTCGCTGCCCATTCGTGTCACCTGGGCGTGCCAGCCACGCCCCTTCCCCTGCCCATTCATGTGGTGTGGGCGTGCCAGCCACACCCTTCCCCTGCCCATTCGTGTCACGTGGGCGTGCCAGCCACGCCCTTCCGCTGCCCATTCGTGTCCTGTGGGCGTGCCAGCCATGCCCCAGCCACGCCCTTCCGCTGCCAATTCGTGTCCTGTGGGCGTGTCAGCCACGCCCTTCGCTGCCCATAATCGTGTCGCGTGGGCATGCCAGCCACGCCCTTCCCCTGCCCATTCGTTGTGGTGTGGGGTGTGCCAGCCACGCCCCTTCCAGTGAGCCGGGGCGTCCTTCTCTCCTGTAGATCGTGGATGGAGTTGTGCAGAGCATCAAGCTCATCACCGAGGGTGCGAGCAAGCGCATTGCTGAGTTCGCCTTTGAGTACGCGCGCAACAACCGCCGGAGCAACGTCACGGCCGTGCACACGGGCCAACCATCATGTGAGTGCGCGGGCTTGGGCTGGCGGGCGGCGGGCCGCGGCGGGCGGCGGGCCATGGCGGGCCTTCCCTTCGCTGCAGCTCGCTCGTCTGCCTATGCATCCCCGGCCGGCCGTGCTGCCGGGCGTTCGCCCTGCGCTCTGCCGCGGGGGCCGTGGCACGAGCTGGAGGCGGAGCTGGAGTCCCCGCTGGGAGTGTAGAAAAAGAAGCTCTCCCCACTTGTTAGCGCACTCAGGTGACCCCAGCTACTCAGGAGCTGAGCTCTCAGGGTCAGGGTTCAAAGCCAGCCAGAGCAGGAAAGACTGTAGGACTCCCATCTCCAGTTAGCCAACAGAAAACTGGATGCAGCTCAAGTGGTAGAATGTCAGCCTTGGGCAAGGCCCTGAGTGTCGAGTTCCAGTACCCCGCACACACACGAAGCGGGAGGAGGCGGCGTCCCCAGACATCGTGGCCTTCGCAGAGGCCACGCATGCGTGTTTCACAGCGTGGGAGGTGTCGCTAGCTCCGCCTCCTGCTGGGGGCTTCAAGTAGCCCGCTCTGGTGTCCGTCCTGTGGACGGTCGTTAAAGGTTCTGTTAAAGGTCGTCTCTGAGCCGGCGAAACCACTTCTCTCAGCCTAAGACAAGTATTAAACATGCAAGAAAGCAATTAATAAAAATAGTCATTAGCTGCCCCGTGCGGTAGCTCCCGCCTGTCTTCCTAGCTGCTCGGGAGGCTGAGATCTGAGGATCGAGGTTCAAAGCCAGCTGGCGTGGGAAAGTCTATGAAACTCTTATTTCCAATGAGCCGCCAAAAAAGCCGGACATGGCACTGTGGCTCACGTGGTAGAGAGCTAGCTTTGAGCAAAAAGCTCAGGGACGGCATCCAGGCCTTGAGCTTGAGCTCGAAGGACCAGTGCGTGTGTGTGCACGTGCGCGCGCACACACACACACACACAAAGTAGTTTACTTCAGGTAACCTCCTAAAGCAATTTTAATGATTTAATAAGATAGTCTTTCCTGTTAGGATCAACACTTTTTTTTGGCTAGGCCAGGGTACAGTCCCTAAGCTCCTTTTGCTCAGAGCTACTACTCTACCCCTTGAGCCACAGCGCCACTTCTGTGACTAAGTTGGAGGTTTCCTGGCCTTTTCTGCCCATGCTGACCTTGACCGTGACCCTGAGCTCTCAGCCTCCTGAGCAGCTGGGATTACCAGCGTGGGCCAGCGCCCAGCTTGGATCAGCACTTGTAGACTTGAATTTCATCAGCTGCCTCAGAAACCCATCTTGCTGTCATTGAAGTCAGACATCGTGGCTTTACGGGAACTTAAAATGTTTCGATCTTCCTTTCCAGGAGGATGTCAGATGGACTTTTTCTGCAGAAATGCAGGGAAGTTGCAGAAAACTGTAAAGATATTAAATTTAACGAGATGTATCTTGATACGGTGTGTTTGAATGTAAGTATGCATTCCTATTTATGGGGTCACCTTTTGTGGTGAAACTGCGTAGGGTGCCCATGTGTGTATCACACGTTTAATTGCGGAATGCTCGAATCTATACATATATATTCCTTGCAGATGGTACAGGATCCGTCCCAATTTGACGTTCTTGTCATGCCGAATCTGTATGGAGACATCCTTAGGTGAGTGGCCGCCTGTCACTGTCGTAGCGCTGTCCTAAAGCCGACCACAGCCAAACGTGTTCAGCTTTCATTTTCAATTATAAGCCATAGCTATGCGTGTCGTCACATTAGGAGCTGAATTCCCAAACCTCAGGCCCCGATGTCCGAGGCTGTTGTTTTTGTTTTGTTTAGTTGGCCTGTCCTGGAGCTTCAACTCGGGGCCTAGGTGCTTGTCTTTGAGTTTCTCTGGCTCAAGGCTAGTGCTCTAGCACACGAGCCACAGCGCCACTGGAGCTTTTCCTGAGTGGTGTGGTCTCGTGCACTTCCCGCCTGGGCTGGCTTTGAGCCCTGCCCCTCGGCGCTCAGCCTCCCGCGCAGCTGGGACGGACGGCAGGCGGGCGCCTCCTGCCTGGCAGAGGCGGTGTGGTTGAGCAGCCTGCCCTGGGAGACCGTGACACCCTGATCGTGACGTCATGGTTCCCAGCTTTCACACGTCGTTGGTTTTGTTCCTAGCGAGGTGGGTGACAAGTCATTTCCAACGCTCGCTGGTTTTGTGCCAGATGTGGAGCTGGAGCTCAGTGACTGGGCGCAGCCCCCGAGCTTTTGCAGCGCTCAGGGCTAACTCTGCCACTTGAACACCAGCTCTGCCTCTGGCTGGAGATGAGCGTCTCCGTCTTCCTGCCTGGGCTGGCTTTGAACTGCCATCGTCAAGGTGGCATGAGCCGTTGGTTCCCAGCTTTTTTGAAGTTGAAAAGGGGTTTGAGTTCAACCTAACAATTCCTTTTCCTTCTTTTTGCTGGCCTCTTCCTGCATGCTCTCATTTGACCACACCTTACATTCCTTCCCCCTTTTGCTCTCTTTCCTTCCTTTTTTCTTCCCGCCCCACAAGTTGTTGGCCAAACTGCCATTTTTCTTTTTGTGCCAGTGCTGGGCCTTAGACTCAAGGACTCTGGTGCTCTACCGCTTGAGCCACACCTCCATTTCCAGCCTCTTGCTGGTTCACCGGAGATGAGCATCTCATGGACTTTCTTGCCCAGGCTGGCTTTGAAACCCTGGTCCTCAGATCTCAGCCCCCTGAGTAGCTGGGAGGACAGGCGCAGGCTACTTGTGCTTGGCTATATGTGATGTTCAAAGTCTGTCATTCGGTCTGTTTTTAGTTTCTCATTTCTTGTGTGCTTCCTGACTGCTTTTCTGGTGATTTGGTGTGTCCATCACTTAGCCCGACGGTTGGGGTGTCTGGGCGTGGCCGGGGTGACTCTACTGTCTCTGGACTCTACTGTCTTGTCCCACCTTGTGCCTGGCCTTGCCTCGCTCCGCCTGCAAGGAGCCCTGCATCTTTTGAGTGGAGATGGGCTTGAAAGCTGGGAACAAGCACTCGGTGAGCCTGAGCAGTGCTCTTCTGCCTTGCAGCGACCTGTGCGCGGGGCTGATCGGAGGTCTGGGCGTGACCCCCAGCGGCAACATCGGGGCCAACGGAGTGGCCATCTTCGAGTCGGTAAGGGCTCTGCCCCCACGCTGGACGGCAGGACAGTGCAGGGCAGGACAGCTCTGGGGACTGTCGGCTTACGTGGAGGCTTTCCCCTCCGGATGCAAACTGTCCCACGAAAATACCCATCACCTGTCTGTCTATCTGGTGCTAGTTCTGGGGCTTGAACTCAAGGCGTTGGCTCTTTGCTAGATTTTATGCTCAAAGCTAATTCTCTAACCACTTGGCGCAGCTCCACTTGTGGCTTTTTTGTTGTTGTTTTTGTCAGTTGTGGGGCTTGAACTCAGGGCCTGGGCGCAGCTGTCCCTGAGCTCTTTGCTTGAGGCTAGCGCTCTACCACTGGAACCACAGTGCCCCGTCCGGGTTGAGAGTTCTTTGGGTTACAAGTCTCAGCGTCTCCTGCCTGGGCTGTCTTTGAACCTGGGGTGGCAAGGCATTGACTTCCAGAGCCCGGCTTTTTGGGGAGCCAAGTCCTGGCCTTGCACTCGGGGCCTGAGCGCTGCCCCGGCTTCTTTTGCCCAAGGCTGGCACTGCCACTTGAGCCCCAGCGCCGCTTCCGGCCTTTTGTGTTGTGTGGTGCTGGGGAATCGAACCCAGGGCCTCGTGTGTGGGAGGCGAGGCCGGCGCTCTCCTGCTAGGCCGCGTCCCCAGCCCCGTGTCAGGTGAATCGCATGGGGCAGTTTTCAACCATTTTTCTTTCACTTGGATAGGAGAGCGAATGGAGTAGCCCTGCTTTCCCGGATTCCTTCCTCCCCCCTCCCCCTCCCCCTCCCCCTCCCCCTCTCCTCCCCTTCCTCCTCAGCCCACGGGCTACCCCTGAGCCACCACGTGTGCTTGTGCGGCTCGCCCCCTGCCCCCTTCTGTCTGCTCCCGTTGCTCTCCGCGGCGCGCAGCGCGCACTGGGCTCTCGCTCGCCGCTCTCCCCGGTGTGCGTGCGCATGCGCGCTCCGCTCTCGCTCGCCGCGCTCTCCGCCTCACGCGCGCGCCGCCTCTCCCCGCGCATGCGCAGGTGCACGGGACGGCCCGGACATCGCCGGCAAGGACATGGCCAACCCCACCGCCCTCCTGCTGAGCGCGGGGTGATGATGCTGCGCCACATGAAGCTCTACGACCAGGCCGAGCGCATCGAGGCCGCGTGCTCGCCACCATCAAGGACGGAAAGGTAACCGCTCCCGCCGCCCGGGGCCTCCGCTGTGCGCGGAGATGGGGGGCTCGGGGCCCGCCGCAGCCGGGTGACCGCCGGGGGGGGGGCGCCCCGATTTACGGGGGAACGAGGGGCCTGAGGGCTTCACCCCGGAGGAGCCCCGCCCCCCTCCCCGCCGGGCCTGCGCTCGGCCACGGCGCCCCTGGGCTCGGCTGCGTCCCCTGGCTCTGCTGCCCCGGCTGGCCTTGAGCCCCCACCCCGCCCCCCCCACCCCTGCCCTCCCCACCCCGCCCCCCCGCCTCGGCCCGAGGGGCTCGGACCTGGGGGCGCCCTGACTCGCCCTGCGGGTGCTGCTGCTATCATTATGGTGGTGGTGGTGGTTGTTCTCCTTTCCTCAGACCCTAACGAAAGACTTGGGAGGCAAAGCCAAGTGCTCAGAGTTTCACCGACGAGATCTGTCGCCGAGTGAGGGACTCGGGGTAACGCGCCCGGCCGGGGCGCCCCCGGGCCCGGGCGCCTCCCCACCGCCCGCCCCGCGCCCCGCGCCCGGCTCGCTGCTTTCCTGACCACCGTGCGTCTTCTGATCCGGCCTTCTCTTAGCAAAGTCCGCCCGGAGGCCGCAGGCCCTGGCCGGCGCCTGCGTGCAGAGGACTCCGCCCATGCCTGTCCTATTTATTTCCTGTCATTTGGGAAGCATTTCTTAGTAAACGGACGCGGACCGCGTCCCTGGCCGTTGTGACCCATCTTACACTTCAGATTTCCTCAGCTGTAAATACGATGCAGAAGTACTAAAAGAAAAATGTATCTTTTAAGAAACAAAAGAACTTTCCGTTTCCCTTGGCTGATGAAAATCATAACAGAACTAAAACACCGCATTAAGTACAAAATATAACAATCTTAGAAAACTCAGATGGGCACCAGCAAGATTTCTAGGGAAAGTTCACATGAAAACTGCAAACCTGAACGTTTCTCAGCGGTGCGGTAAGAGAAGCGAGATTTACATGAATTACTACGAGTAAGAACTTGGGTCTAAGAGCTATGCGAGGAGCAGTACAACTTTTGGTCATGAGATCGAAGCAATGTCTTGCGTGCCAGGCACCAGATGTGGTTTTTATTCATTACTTTCTTCCCTGGAGAGGAACTGTCCTTGGCAAGCGCTCTTGGGGGGGGGGGGTCCCCAGCCTCTGAGCCCCGGTGCCGGCCCGCGCCCCACTGTGGGCTCAGGAGCCGGCCCCCTGGCCGAGCGCCGGTGCTTTGGTTGTGGTTGATGAAGGTGCACCGGGCTGCTGGCTGCCGGTTCATTTCCATGGCTGCCTCCTCCCCCTGCCTCCCCGCCCCGTGAGGCGGAGCTGACTCAGCCGGGCCACGGGGGGCCGGAGGTTGTCAGCAGCGACCCTTGCCTCCTCTGCCACAGCACAACTTTGGCCCCCACGCCGGCGGCCACGGGAGTCCTCCCTCTGCACCCCGGCTCTGCCCGCCGCCCTCTAAGGCTTTCCTTTTTGAAGCTTGTAACCAGACTTAGGCTCCGTGCATCCTCCGTCTACGCCGCTTCCTGTCCCTGGACTGTGCTCGCCACGGGTGGTTCTCGGGCTTGTGGGAATTAACAAATAAAGATTTCCAAATGGACTGCGGCGGCTTCCTGCTGTGGTGATTCCCCGTCTGCTGTACGTCAGTGCTCCACTGTTGTGCTCCTTTAGGGCTACGTGTGTGTGCACGTGCGTGTGTGCACGCATGCACAAGCGCGCACGCGTCCATGCTTCCCTCGAGGGTAGCATTCTGTCACTTGAGACACAGTGCCAGCCTTTTTCCTTTCTGCTAGTTATATGAAGAGTCTCACGGACTTTCCTACCTAGGCTGACCTTGAACTGCCGTCCTCAGATCTCAGCCTTCTGAGTAGCTAGGGTCCTCATGGGTGGCTTGTGTCTGTCACCTGTGGCCCCGTCTCGTCCTAGTTGGCTGAACGAATCCGGTACTCGGCCATTTTGTTAAAACATTTTATTACACAAATCACACATTAAATAGAATCACATAGGCGGCAGCAGTTTGGTTAAAGGGTGAGTCAGTGGCTTGTGCAAAATGGAGGAGGGCAGTAGTGAGTAGTGATCTGCAGTGTCCAAGAAGATTCCGGAATGGGTCAGGCTGTCAGATGAGCCGGGACACTCAGGTGGGAGCCATCATCCCCTCTCTTCTCCCCAACGCCCAAACCTGGCCGAGCTGTTGTGGGCGCTCGTGAGTTCGCCCATCTGCCGGGACCCTGGCTGCCCTCCAGCCACGGAGCCGAACTTCCACGAACTGAGCTGCCCACACAGGAAGCTTTGCCACTGGAGACAGACCCGATCCTGACCAGGGTGGGGGTGGGGAGACTTGCCAGAAGTTTCTGTGCTCAGGCTGGAAAACGCTTGGAATTCAGCCAACTATCTATTCAGAAGACGCCGCAGGGCGGCCCTTCTCCCTACTTCTTCTGCTCTTGGTAAAAGAATCAATGACATCTTTGTATTTTTCCAGAACTGTGAGCCTTTTCAGTTTCATGGTGGGACCTGAAAGAAATGTTGGAAGAAATGAGTGAGTGCAGGCTTGGAGAATTCAAGAAGTAAGCCAGGACGGGGGCAGTGGCTCAGGCCTGTGGTCCCAGCCGCTCCGGAGGCTGAGATCTGAGGCGCGTGATTGGAGGCCAGCCCAGGCAGGAGAGTCTCTACAAACCACCAAGACAGACGTGCAGCTGTGGCTCAAGTGGGTGGAACGTTTAAGTCCTGAGCACAAGAGCTTGGTGACCAGCCCTGAGTTCAAGCCCAGGATTGGCACACACGCATGTGCGTGCATGCGTGTACACACACAGGCTCAGTAGCCAGCCTTGTTCACTCTGGTATCTGGGAACAGTGCACAGCATGCCAGGGTTGGCCCATGTCAGTAGAACAGAGGAAGTGATGGGGTGTCCGGCTCTCTTAATGTGTGTGTGTGCGTGTGCACACTAGTACCAGGCTTGAACTTGAGGCTCGTGGAATTTTTTTTTTTGGTCAGTCCTGGGGCTTGAAACTCAGGGCCTGGGCACCGTCCCTGGCTCTTTTGCTCAGGGCTGGCACTCTGCCACTTGAGCCACAGCGCCACTCTCCGGTTTTCTGGTGGGTCATTGGAGATCAGACTCAAACTTCCTGTCCAGGCTGGAGTCAAACCACAGTCCTCAGATCTGGGATGGCGGGCGTGAGCCCCCAGTGCCCGGCTCTGCCCATATTCTTGACCCCCAACTCAAATGTGATTCATTCAGCTTTAGGACCCCCCCCCCATTAACTACACAGCCATCTCTGACCCTCGGCGAACCAGCAAAAGGCCGCGAGCAGAGGGGAATGAGGTTCAAGCGGTAGAGCGCAGGCCTAGAGCAAAAAAGCAGGCCCCGAGTTCAAGCTCCGGCACGCACGCACACACGCACGCACACACGCGGGGACCCACACTCTGCAGGTTCAGTCAGGCCCCGCACTGAGCAATGGCCTCATCCCTAGGAGGGAGCCCTGTGGCCCCAGCCTGTCCCAGGCGGCCTGCTGGCCCCCGGCCTCCTTCCCGCCCCGCCGGTTCCCTCGCCGCCGCCACAGTGGGGGGGGGGGGGCGGTGGCTCCCGCGGCGGCGGCTCCCGCCCGTCCTCCCGGCTGCTCGGGACGCTGAGACCTGAGGATCGCAGGTCGGAGCCGGCCGGGCAGGAGAGTTGGTGGGCGTCACCCCCAGTGAGCCACCGGGACACGGGAGGCGGCGCCCCCGACCCAGCCGCGCGCGGAGAGGCTCACCTAGCTCCCGCCCCCGATGGAGAAGTCCCGCTCGAGGATGGCCCACTTCTGCACGCGGTGCGGCCCTGGCGGCGGCGTGGGCGTTCACCCTGCCGATGCCCTCGGCGATGGCGCGGTACACGGCCTCGTCCCGCCGCCCCACGATCTCCGACACCGTGCTGGCCTTGCTGCCCCACGCGCTGGCAGAACTCCACCGCCTTCTCCGTCAGGCGGTCCGTGGGCTCCAGCGTGTCCGGATCCACCGTGCACTGAAACCAGAGACCCCGTGAGGCCCACGCCAGCCCGGGCCGGGGCATGGCCGCCACCGGAGCAGAGGCGGTGGCCGAGCTGTCACGCCGGCTTCTCGGGAAGTGCAGATCTGGGGGTGGCGGTTCAAAGCCAGCCCGCGGGAAGCCACGACACCCCCAAAACGCCGGAGCAGCACGGGGTGGGGGGGCTGGAGAGGGGGGGTCTGGGAATTAAGGTGTCATCAGGGTCACCGGTCTAACAAACGACACTCCGGCCTCAGTACCCGCCGCAGGGCGAGGGCAGCCGGACAGCCGTCACGTGCACTCCGTAAAGTTCCGGAACTTTCCAGAACGTTTACAAATGCTGCTCCCGTGGTCCTAGAGCCCCCCCGCCCGGGCGCCCACCTTCAAGGTGAGCAGCATGGAGAGGAACTTCCTCTGGTCCCCGACGAGCATGGCGTTGCTGAGGATGGGCAGCTCCGTCTTCACCGCCTCCTCGATGGGCACCGGGGCCACGTTCTCCCCCGCCCGCGGTGATGATCAGCTCTAGGGGGCAACAGCGAGTTCGGGTCCCCTCCCTGGCCATGGCAAGGCTGGCGGGGGGGGGGGGGGGCGCCCTGCCGCGGGCCCAAGTTCAAAGGCCGAACCCGGGGCGTCCACGGGCCCCCAGCCCTCCCCTCCCGTCCTCCCCGACAGCACGGCCCCGGGCGGGGTGCGAGCCCCACCTTTGAGGCGCCCCGTGATGTAGAGGAAGCCGTCCTCGTCCAGGCGGCCCGCGTCGCCCGTGCGCAGCCAGCCGTCGGTGTCCAGGGCCTCGCGCGTCTTGTCCTCCATGTTGAGGTACCCCATGAAACACGGTGCGGCCCCCACAGGCACACCTCGCCCACGCCCTCCGCGTCGGGGTTCAGCAGCTTCACCTGGCAGCCCGGCACCAGCCGGCCCGAGCTGGCGAGGGGGCCGAGGGCCGGGTCAGGCGCGAGGGGCCGGGGCCCGGCTTCCCCGGCGCCTCTTCGCCTTCCGTGGGTCGTGGGGGCTCGAACTCGGGGCCGAGCTCCCCAGCTCAAGGCGGGGGCTGCCGCCGAGCCGCGGCGCCGCGCCCGCCCTTCCGATGGCTCAGGGGAGGTCAGAGCCCCCCCGACTTGGCTACCGGGCTGGCTTTGAACCGCGCTCCTCAGCTCTCAGCCTCCCGAGCTGCTCGGGCGGCGGCTCTGCACTGGGGGGGACCCTGGGGGGGGAGGACGGGGGATGGGGCTTTCCCTGCTGAGCGGACAGCGGAGGGGGCGAAGGGAGGGGGCGAGCCAAGTGCCGAGGGGAGCAGAGGCCAAGATCCGAGGATGTGTGCTCAGCCCGCGGGGGGCCACGACCGCCACGACCAGACCGCGGGGGGCCATGACCAGACCGCGGGGGGCCATGACAGACCGCGGGGGGCCATGACCAGACCGCGGGGGGCCATGACCAGACCAAGGGGGGCCGTCCCCAAGCCCACGAGACTGCGGGGGCCCGTCCCCAAGCCCGTGACGAGACCGCGGAGGGTCCCCCGCCTCACCGGTGCACAGCTTGGTGCCCGGCCCGGCCCGCGGCCCCCGCCTCACCGGTGCCCGCCCCCCCCCCGCCCGCGGCCCCCGCCTCACCGGTGCCCGCCCCCCCCCGCCCGCGGCCCCCGCCTCACCGGTGCCCGCCCCCCCCCGCCTCACCGGTGCCCGCCCCCCCCCGCCTCACCGGTGCCCGCCCCCCCCCGCCCGCGGCCCCCGCCTCACCGGTGCCCGCCCCCCCCCGCCTCACCGGTGCCCGCCCCCCCCCGCCGCGGCCCCCGCCTCACCGGTGCCCGCCCCCCCCGCCTCACCGGTGCCCGCCCCCCCGCCCGCGGCCCCCGCCTCACCGGTGCCCGCCCCCCCCCGCCTCACCGGTGCCCCGCCCCCCCCCGCCTCACCGGTGCCCCGCCCCCCCCGCCCCGCGGCCCCCGCCTCACCGGTGCCCGGTCCCCCCCCCCGCCTCACCGGTGCCCGGTCCCCCCCCCCCGCCTCACCGGTGCCCGGTCCCCCCCCCGCCTCACCGGTGCCCGGTCCCCCCGCCCGCGGCCCCCGCCTCACCGGTGCCCGCCCCCCCCCGCCCGCAGCCCCGCCTCACCGGTGCCCGCCCCCCCCGCCCGCAGCCCCCGCCTCACCGGTGCCCGCCCCCCCCGCCCGCAGCCCCCGCCTCACCGGTGCCCGCCCCCCCCCGCCCCCTGCCTCACAGGAGCCCGGTCCCCCCCCCCAGCCTCACCGGTGCCCGCCCCCCCCCCCGCCCGCAGCCCCCGCCTCACCGGTGCCCGCCCCCCCGCCTCACCGGTGCCCGCCCCCCCCCGCCCGCGGGCCCCCGCCTCAACCGGTGCCCGCCCCCCCCCGCCCGCGGCCCCCCGCCTCACCGGTGCCCGCCCCCCCCCGCCCGCGGCCCCCGCCTCACCGGTGCCCCGCCCCCCCCCGCCCGCGGCCCCCGCCTCACCGGTGCCCGCCCCCCCGCCCGCGCCCGGCCCCCGCCTCACCGGTGCCCGCCCCCCCCGCCCGCGGCCCCCGCCTCACCGGTGCCCGCCCCCCCCCCGCCCGCGGCCCCCGCCTCACCGGTGCCCGCCCCCCCCCGCCCGCGGCCCCCGCCTCACCGGTGCCCGCCCCCCCCCGCCCGCGGCCCCGCCTCACCGGTGCCCGCCCCCCCCCCGCCCGCAGCCCCCGCCTCACCGGTGCCCGCCCCCCCCGCCCGCGGCCCCCCGCCTCACCGGTGCCCGCCCCCCCCCGCCCGCGGCCCCCGCCTCACCGGTGCCCGCCCCCCCCCGCCCGCGCCCCCCGCCTCACCGGTGCCCGCCCCCCCCGCCTCACCGGTGCCCGCCCCCCCCGCCTCACCGGTGCCCGCCCCCCCCCGCCCGCGGCCCCCGCCTCACCGGTGCCCCCGCCCCCCCCGCCTCACCGGTGCCCCGCCCCCCCCCGCCCGCGGCCCCCGCCTCACCGGTGCCCCGCCCCCCCCGCCTCACCGGTGCCCGCCCCCCCCGCCCGCGGCCCCCGCCTCACCGGTGCCCGGTCCCCCCCCCGCCTCACCGGTGCCCGGTCCCCCCCCCCGCCTCACCGGTGCCCCGGTCCCCCCGCCCGCGGCCCCCGCCTCACCGGTGCCCGCCCCCCCCGCCCGCAGCCCCCGCCCCCCCCGCCCGCAGCCCCCGCCTCACCGGTGCCCGGTCCCCCCCCCCCGCCTCACCGGTGCCCGGTCCCCCCCCCGCCTCACCGGTGCCCGGTCCCCCCCCCCGCCTCACCGGTGCCCGGTCCCCCCCGCCCGCGGCCCCCGCCTCACCGGTGCCCGCCCCCCCCCGCCCGCAGCCCCCGCCTCACCGGTGCCCGCCCCCCCCGCCCGCAGCCCCCGCCTCACCGGTGCCCGCCCCCCCGCCTGCAGCCCCGCCTCACCGGTGCCCCCGCCCCCCCCCGCCCCCTGCCTCACAGGTGCCCGGTCCCCCCCCAGCCTCACCGGTGCCCGCCCCCCCCTGCGGCCCCCAGCCTCACCGGTGCCCCGCCCCCCCCGTGCCCGCCCCCTCACCTGTACAGGCGGTAGTTGCAGGGGCTGGACATGAAGTGCGGGCCCGCGGACTCGGTGAGGCCGTAGCCGGCGTACAGCGGGATGTTGAGGCCCAGGAAGAAGCGCAGCGTCTCGGCCGTCATGGGCGCCGCCCCGTAGAAGTTCTTCCGACACCGGGCGAAGCCCAGCGCCCGGCGCACCCCGGCCAGCACCAGGTAATCCGCCAGCCGCGCCGCCAGGGGCTTCAGGTCGCTGCGGGAGAGGCGGGGGGGGGTCACATTGGGGGCCCGGCCCGGAGCCCCCGCTGCCCCGAGGCTGGGACCCCGAGGACCGGGACCCGAGGACCCCCCCCCCGCTGCCCCGAGGCCGGGACCCAAGGACCCCCCCCCCCCGCTGCCCCGAGGCTGGGACCCGAGGACCTGGACCCGAGGACCCCCCCCCCCCCCCGCTGCCCCGAGGCTGGGACCCCGAGGACCTGGACCCGAGGACCCCCCCCCCCCCCCGCTGCCCCGAGGCCGGGACCCGAGGACCTGGACCCGAGGCCCCCCCCCGCTGCCCCGAGGCCGGGACCCGAGGACCTGGACCCGAGGACCGCCCCCCCCCGCTGCCCCGAGGCCGGGACCCGAGGACCGCCCCCCCACTGCCCCGAGGCCGGGACCCGAGGCCCCCCCCCGCTGCCCGAGGCCGGGACCCGAGGACCTGGACCCGAGGACCGCCCCCCCCCGCTGCCCCGAGGCCGGGACCCGAGACCGCCCCCCCACTGCCCCCGAGGCCGGGACCCGAGGCCCCCCCCCCCGCTGCCCCGAGGCCGGGACCCGAGGACCTGGACCCGAGGACCCCCCCCCGACCGCTGCCCCGAGGCTGGGACCCCGAGGACCTGGACCCGAGGACCCCCCCCCCCCCCGCTGCCCCGAGGCCGGGACCCAAGGACCCCCCCCCCCCCCCGCTGCCCCGAGGCCGGGACCCGAGGCCGCCAGGTGGAGACGCGCACCTCCTTCACCACCCAGAGCTGCAGCGGAGCCGCGAGCAGAGACCGGAGACCCCGCGCTCCCGCCCCAGCCCAGCACCAAGAGCAGCACCCACCCCAGCCCACCTCCCTCCCTCCCCGCCCCCCTCCTCCCCGGCCCTCTCCACCCCGCTCCCCCTGCGCCCAGCCCCATCGCCCCTCCATCCCCCCCCACCCGCCCCCGGCCCCTCAGCTCCCGCCCGCCCCCTGCCCCCTCCTCCCGCCCGCCCCCTCCGCCGCCCCCGCCCCCCTCCCGGCCCCTCAGCCCCCGCCCTCCCCTCTCTGCCGCCCCCGCCCCCCCTCCCGGCCCCTCAGCTCCCGCCCGCCCCCTCCGCCGCCCCCGCCCCCCCTCCCGGCCCCTCAGCTCCCACCCGCCCCCTGCCCCCTCCTCCCCCCGCCCCCCCTCCCGGCCCCTCAGCTCCCGCCCTCCCTCTCCGCCGCCCCCGCCCCCCTCCCGGCCCCGCACCTGTGCGGGCAGACGAGGTTCTGCTCCAGAGCCACCGACATGGCCCACAGGAGCATCTTGCGCCGGAGGAAGCCGGACTGGGCCGCGAGCTCCTGGATGCGCTCCATGATCTTCTCCCACACGCGCGGCACCCCCATGTGCGACGTGGGCTCCACCTCCCGCAGCGTCGTCACCAGGCTCCCCTGCGGGGGGGGGGGCCGGAGCCAGGCGCCGGGTCAGGGTCGGGGCCGCGCGGACGGGGGGGTGGGGGGAGAGGGCGCGGGGGGGGGGGGGGCCGCGCCCCACGCAGGGCGCGCGGCATGGCTGCGGCCGCCCGCACCGCCCACAGCCCCGGGGTGGGGTCCTCGGCCCGCGCGCCGCCCTGCCCGGGTTTCGGGGTCCCCGGAGATCAGGGTCTCCCGGCGGCTCCTGCCAGGGCCGGCCGCGAACCTCCGGCGGGGCCGCCATGCCAGCACTGGGGGGCGGGCGGCGGGGCCACGAGGCCGCCCGGGGCACCCGGCGAAGCGCCGTCCCCAAGGGACTGCGGCCGGGAGACCCCACGCCCGCCCGCGTGGCCCCGTGTGGTGGGCGTGGCTCGGCGTGGAGGCCCGCCCCGTGTGGTGGGCGTGGCTCGCGTGGGCAGAGCGGCCCTGTGTGGTGGGCGTGGCTTGGCGTGGGAGGCCCGCCCCGTGTGGTGGGCGTGGCTCGGCGTGGGCAGGGCGGCCCCGTGTGGTGGGCGTGGCTTGGCGTGGGGAGGGCCGCCCCCGTGTGGTGGGCGTGGACAGGCCCGGCCCCGTGTGGTGGGCATGGCTTGGCGTGGGAGGCCCGGTCCGCCCCCGTGGCCCCGTGTGGTGGGCGTGGCTCGGCGTGGGCAGGGCGGCCCCGTGTGGTGGGCGTGGCTTGGCGTGGGGAGGGCCGCCCCCGTGTGTGGGCGTGGACAGGCCCGGCCCCGTGTGGTGGGCATGGCTTGGCGTGGGAGGCCCGGTCCGCCCCCGTGGCCCCCGTGTGGTGGGCGTGGCTCGGCGTGGGAGACCCGCCCCCGAGTGGTGGGCGTGGCTCAGCGTGGACAGACCCGCCCCCCTGGCCCCGTGTGGTGGGCGTGGCGTGGCAGGCCCGCCCCCCTCCGCCCCCCACTGACCTTGAGGGCGTCGGGCTGGGCGAAGCACACCTGCGCCCCCCACTGGATGCCGGTCCACAGGTCGTACATCTGCGCGGCGATGTGGCTGAGCGGCAGGTAGCTCACCACCACCTCCTGCTGCACCTCGGCGGGCTGGATGTCGCCGGCCTGGCTGCCGTACCGCGCCGTCCACGTGATCTGGGGACAGCGAGCTGCACCGCCGGCCCGCCCCCCCCCCCCCCCCGCGGCCCTGGGGGGACTCCGCGTGGGCACCCGCCGGGGGCTGCGCGAGGCGTGGGCTGTGTGCGTGCGTGCGTGCGTGTGCGTGTGGTGCGTGTGTGCGTGCGTGCGCGTGCCCACGCCGGTGCCCAGACTTGAACCCGGGGCCTGGCGCTCCCCCTGGCCATTGCCCGCTCCCCTTTTGGTGGTTTCGGGTCTACGCGTTCTAGAAGCCTCTCGGGCCCGGCCTCCCTGCTCCCTTCCCCCCTCCGTGGTGGTGGTCCGGGTCCCCCCCAGCACCTACGCTGTCCTGACTCAGCATGACGCCCTTGGGGTTCCCGGTGGTGCCCGAGGTGTAGACCAGCGAGCAGCACTGGTTGGGCTGCTGGGCGGCGATGATGGCGTCCAGGGTCTCCTCGGGCAGCTCCCGCCCCAGCTCCATCACCTCCTCCATCTGCGGGCCGGGGCGGCGTGAGCGGCGGGGGGGGGGGGGTCCTGCTGTGTCCTGGCCCCCCACGCACCGCGTACACGCCGCCCGCCCCCCGCGTCCCGGCCCCCACGCACACCGCACCGCGTACACGCTGCTGCCCCCCGCGTCCCGGCCCCCCACGCACCGCGTACACGCTGCCCGCCCCCCGCGTCCCGGCCCCCCACGCACCGCGTACACGCTGCCCGCCCCCCCGCGTCCCGGCCCCCACGCACCGTGTACACGCTGCTCGCCCCCCGCGTCCCGGCCCCCCACGCACTGCGTACACGCTGCCCGCCCCCCGCGTCCCGGCCCCCCACGCACCGCGTACACGCGGCCCGCCCCCCGCGTCCCGGCCCCCACGCACACCACACCCGCGTACACGCTGCCCGCCCCCCGCGTCCCGGTCCCCCACGCACCGCGTACACGCGGCCCGCCCCCTGCGTCCCAGCCCCCACGCACACCGCACCGCGTACACGCTGCCCGCCCCCCGCGTCCCGGCCCCCCACACACCGTGTACACGCTGCTCGCCCCCCGCGGCGGGGGCTCCTCGTAGATGACCACAGCCTTGAGGTGAGGCAGGTCCCGCCAGATCTGCGGGGAGAGCAGAGCGCGCTGCAGCCACCACGGGAGCCCGGGGCCGCCACGCCGGGGCCACGGGAGCCCAGAGCCGCCACGCCGGGGCCACGGGAGCCCAGAGCCGCCACGCCGGGGCCACGGGAGCCCAGAGCCGCCACGCCGGGGCCACGGGAGCCCAGAGCCGCCACACCGGGGCCACGGGAGCCCAGAGCCGCCACACCGGGGCCACGGGAGCCCTGGAGCCGCCACGCCGGGGCCACGGGAGCCCGGGGCTGCCACGCCGGGGCCACGGGAGCCCGGGAGATGCCACGCTGCGGGCTACGGGCAGCCCGCTGCTCAGCCCAGCCCCTGCGGCGCCCCACTGCCCTCTGCCCTCTGCCCTCTGCCCTCTGCCCTCCACGGGGCCGCGTGCCGCCTGTCTACAGTTCCGCTGCATAGGAAGTGCGGGGCCTCCATGTGGCAGAAGGAGAGGTCGGCCCGTGTGGAACAGCGCGGGCGGGCGGAGGACGACGCGGGACCCGGGACGGACAGAGGGACAGAGGGACGCACAGAGCAGTGTCTGGAGTTGCACTGCGTGGAAGTGGCACACCCCACACAGCGCTCCGCTGGCGGAGCTGGTGTGTCCGTGTGCGTGCACGTGTCTCTGTGCATGTGTGTCTCTGTCTCCATGTCCTCTGTGTGTGGGTCCGTGTGTGCATGTATGTGTGTTCGTGTGTGTGCATGCATGCATGTGTGTCTGTATGCATGTGTCCGTGTGTGTCCGTGTGTCTGATCTGTGGCTGTGTGTGCATGTGTCTGCATGCATGTGTGTGTGCATGTCTGTGTCCGTGTATGTGTGTGTATCTGTGTATGTGTGCATGTGTGTGTCTGTATCTGTGTGTGCATGCGTGTGTGTGCCTGTGTGTCCGTGTGCACTTGCACACTGCTCTGGGAGCTGTGGACAGGACGGTGCCCTGGCCCGCGCCCGCCCTGCCCCTGCCCGCCCCCTGCCCCGCCCCGGCCCGCCCCCTGCCCGGTGCCCCGCCCCCCGCCCCCCCGCCCCGCCCCTGCCCCGGCCGCGCACCTGGAGGATCTTGTCCAGCTGCCTCCGCGTGTCCACCACGACGATGTTGGCGCGGCTGTCGTGCGCGATGTAGTGGCAGGCCTCGGGGGAGCTGGTGGTGTAGATGCCCGTGACGATGCCCCTGCGGGACGCGGGAGCTCAGACCCCTGCAGCCCGCGCCGCGCCCGCGCCCCCGCCCCCCCGCCCCCGCCCCGCCCCCGCCACTCACCCCGCAAACACGGTGCCCACGGCGGAGAAGAACCACTCGGGGGAGTTGAAGCCGAGGATGGCCACGCAGTGCGCCGGCTCCAGGCCGAGCTGCGGGCCGCGGGGCGCGGGTCAGGGGGCGCGGGGCCTCGCCCTCCCGGAATCCCCCGCCCCGCCCCGCCCCGCCCCGCGCTGATCGCGGGGACCCCACGCGCCAGGAGGCTGGAGGCCTGGGCGGCCCGGGGCGGGTGCCCGCGAGCGCCCCGCGACTGGCGGGCGGAGACCCTCCTCCAGGACCCCCCTCCAGGCCGGGACCCCCCTCCAGGGTCCCTCCAGGACCCCCCCCCCGGGACCCCCCTCCGCCCCCCTCCAGGCCCCCTCCGCCCCCCTCCAGGCCCCCCGCGCCGGCCCCCCTCCGCCCCCCTCGCCCCCCCTCGCCCCCCCCTCCGCCCCCCTCCGCCCCCCTGCCCCCTCCCCCCCCCCGCCGGCCCCCTCACCTTGAGGAAGCCCTTGGCGGCCCCGCGCGCCCGCTCGTAGTACTGCGCGTAGGTCACGCGCTCCCAGCGGCCGCGGCGCTTGACGCCCAGCGCGGGCAGCGCCCCGTACCGGCCCAGCGCCTCGCGGAACATGCGGTGCACCGTGTACGGCGGCTGCGGGCTCAGCGCGTCCACACGCAGGCGCACGCGCCCGTCCGCACGCGTGGTCCACAGCGCCCCCTCTGCGGGGACGGGCGGCCCGTGAGCCGGGGGGCCCCCCCTCTACCTCCATCCCCCCCCATCGGGGCCCCCCCTACCTCCATCCCCCCCACCGGGGCCCCTCTACCCTCCATCCCAGCCTGGGGCCCCCGCCACCTCCATCCCCCCCAC
>NC_063180.1:45859278-45903011 GCF_023159225.1 Perognathus longimembris pacificus
TCCGTGAGACTCTTCATATAACTAGCAGAAAGGAAAAAGGCTGGCACTGTGTCTCAGGTGACAGAATGCTACCCTCGAGGGAAGCATGGACGCGTGCGTGCTTGTGCATGCGTGCACACACACACGTAGCCCTAAAGGAGCACAGCACTGGAGCACTGACGTACAGCAGACGGGGAATCACCACAGCAGGAAGCCGCCGCAGTCCATTTGGAAATCTTTATTTGTTAATTCCCACAAGCCCGAGAACCACCCGTGGCGAGCACAGTCCAGGGACAGGAAGCGGCGTAGACGGAGGGATGCACGGAGCCTAAGTCTGGTTACAAGCTTCAAAAAGGAAAGCCTTAGAGGGCGGCGGGCAGAGCCCGGGGGTGCAGAGGGAGGACTCCCCGTGGCCGCCGGCGTGGGGGCCAAAGTTGTGCTGTGGCAGAGGAGGCAAGGGGTCGCTGCTGACAACCTCCGGCCCCCCCGTGGCCCGGCTGAGTCAGCTCCGCCTCACGGGGTGGGGAGGCAGGGGGGAGGAGGGCAGCCATGGAAATGAACCGGCAGCCAGCAGCCCGGTGCACCTTCATCAACCACAACCAAAGCACCGGCGCTCGGCCAGGGGGCCGGCTCCTGAGCCCACAGTGGGGCGCGGGCCGGCACCGGGGCTTCAGAGGCTGGGGACCCCCCCCCCCCCAAGAGCGCTTGCCAAGGACAGTTCCTCTCCAGGGAAGAAAGTAATGGAATAAAAACCACATCTGGTGCCTGGCACGCAAGACATTGCTTCGATCTCATGACCAAAAGTTGTACTGCTCCTCGCATAGCTCTTAGACCCAAGTTCTTACTCGTAGTAATTCATGTAAAATCTCGCTTCTTCTTACCGCACCGCTGAGAAACGTTCAGGTTTGCAGTTTTCATGTGAACTTTCCCTAGAAATCTTGCTGGTGCCCATCTGAGTTTTCTAAGATTGTTATTTTGTACTTAATGCGGTGTTTTTAGTTCTGTTACGATTTTCATCAGCCAAGGGAAACGGAAAGTTCCTTTGTTTCTTAAAAAAGATACATTTTTTCTTTTAGTACTTCTGCATCGTATTTACAGCTGAGGAAATCTGAACTGGTGTAAGATGGGGTCACAACGGCCAGGGACGCGGTCCGTGTCCGTTTACTAAGAAATGCTTCCCAAATGGACAGGAAATAAATAGGGACAGGCATGGGCGGAGTCCTCTGCACGCAGGCGCCGGCCAGGGCCTGCGGCCTCCGGGCGGGACTTTGCTAAGAAAAGGCCGGATCAGAAGACGCACGGTGGTCAGGAAAGCAGCGAGCCGGGCGCGGGGCGCGGGGCGGGCGGTGGGGAGGCGCCCGGGCCCGGGGGCGCCCCGGCCGGGCGCGTTACCCCGAGTCCCTCACTCGGCGACAGATCTCGTCGGTGAACTCTGAGCACTTGGCTTTGCCTCCCAAGTCTTTCGTTAGGGTCTGAGGAAAGGAGAACAACCACCACCACCACCATAACGATAGCAGCAGCACCCGCAGGGCGAGTCAGGGCGCCCCCAGGTCCGAGCCCCTCGGGCCGAGGCGGGGGGCGGGGTGGGGGGGGGCGGGGTGGGGGGGGGAGGGGGTGGGGACTCAAGGCCAGCCCGGGCAGCAGAGCCCGGGGACGCAGCCGAGCCCAGGGGCGCCGTGGGCCGAGCGCAGGCCCCGCGGGGAGGGGGGCGGGGCTCCTCCCGGGTGAAAGCCCTCAGGCCCTCGTTCCCCCGTAAATCGGGGCGCCGCCCCCCGGCGGTCACCCGGCTGCGGCGGGCCCCGAGCCCCCCATCTCCGCGCACAGCGGAGCCCCGGGCGGCGGCGGGAGCGGTAACCTTTCCCGTCCTTGATGGTGGCGAAGCACGCGGCCTCGATGCGCTCGGGCCTGGTCGTAGAGCTTCATGTGGCGCAGCATCATCACCGCGCTCAGCAGGAGGGCGGTGGGGTTGGCCATGTCCTTGCCGGCGATGTCCGGGGCCGTCCCGTGCACCTGCGCATGCGCGGGGGAGAGCGGCGCGCGCGTGAGCGGAGGAGCGCGGCGAGCGAGAGCGGAGCGCGCATGCGCACGCACACCGGGAGAGCGGCGAGCGAGAGCGTGCCTGCGCACGCACACGGGGAGCGCGGCGAGCGAGAGCGGAGCGCGCATGCGCACGCACACCGGGAGAGTGGCGAGCAAGAGCCCAGTGCGCCTGCGCGCCGCGGAGAGCAACGGGAGCAGACAGAAGGGGGCAGGGGCGAGCCGCACAAGCACACGTGGTGGCTCAGGGGTAGCCCGTGGGCTGAGGAGGAAGGGGAGGGAGGGGGAGGGGGAGGGGGAGGGGGAGGGGGGGAGGGAGGAATCCGGGAAAGCAGGGCTCTCCATTCGCTCTCCTATCCAAGTGAAAGAAAAATGGTTGAAAACTGCCCCATGCAATTCACCTGACACAGGGCCTGGGGACGCGGCCTAGCAGGAGAGCGCCGGCCTCGCCTCCCACACACGAGGCCCTGGGTTCGATTCCCCAGCACCACACAACACAAAAGGCCGGAAGCGGCGCTGGGGCTCAAGTGGCAGTGCCAGCCTTGGGCAAAAGAAGCCGGGGCAGCGCTCAGGCCCCGAGTGCAAGGCCCAGGACTTGGCTCCCCAAAAAGCCGGGCTCTGGAAGTCATGCCTGCCACCCCAGGTTCAAAGACAGCCCAGGCAGGAGACGCTGAGACTTGTATCTCCAAAGAACTACTCAACCCGGACGGGGGCACTGTGGGTTCCAGTGGTAGAGCGCTAGCCTCAAGCAAAAGAGCTCAGGGACAGCTGCGCCCAGGCCCTGAGTTCAAGCCCCCACAACTGACAAAAACAACAACAAAAAAGCCACAAGTGGAGCTGCGCCAAGTGGTAGAGAATTAGCTTTGAGCATAAAATCTAAGCAAAGAGCCAACGCCTTGAGTTCAAGCCCCAGAACTAGCACCAGATAGACAGACAGGTGATGGGTATTTTCGTGGACAGTTTGCATCCGGAGGGAAAGCCTCCACGTAGCTGACAGTCCCCCAGAGCTGTCCTGCCCTGCACTGTCCTGCCGTCCAGCGTGGGGGGCAGAGCCCTTACCGACTCGAAAGATGGCCACTCCGTTGGCCCCGATGTTGCCGCTGGGGGTCACGCCCAGACCTCCGATCAGCCCCGCGCACAGGTCGCTGCAAGGCAGAAGAGCACTGCTCAGGCTCACCGAGTGCTTGTTCCCAGCTTTCAAGCCCATCTCCACTCAAAAGACGCAGGGCTCCTTGCAGGCGGAGCGAGGCGAGGCCAGGCACAAGGTGGGACAAGACAGTAGAGTCCAGAGACAGTAGAGTCACCCCGGCCACGCCCAGACACCCCAACCGTCGGGCTAAGTGATGGACACACCAAATCACCAGAAAAGCAGTCAGGAAGCACACAAGAAATGAGAAACTAAAAACAGACCGAATGACAGACTTTGAACATCACCATATAGCCAAGCACAAGTAGCCTGCGCCTGTCCTCCCAGCTACTCAGGGGGCTGAGATCTGAGGACCAGGGTTCAAAGCCAGCCTGGGCAAGAAAGTCCATGAGATGCTCATCTCCGGTGAACCAGCAAGAGGCTGGAAATGGAGGTGTGGCTCAAGCGGTAGAGCACCAGAGTCTTGAGTCTAAGGCCCAGCACTGGCACAAAAAGAAAAATGGCAGTTTGGCCAACAACTTGTGGGGCGGGAAGAAAAAGGAAGGAAAGAGAGCAAAAGGGGGAAGGAATGGTAAGGTGTGGTCAAATGAGAGCATGCAGGAAGAGGCCCGCAAAAAGAAGGAAAAGGAATTGTTATGTTGAACTCAAACCCCTTTTTCAACTTCAAAAAAGCTGGGAACCAACGGCTCATGCCACCTGACGATGGCAGTTCAAAGCCAGCCCAGGCAGGAAAGACGGAGACGCTCATCTCCAGCCAGAGGCAGAGCTGGTGTTCAAGTGGCAGAGTTAGCCCTGAGCGCTGCAAAAGCTCGGGGGCTGCGCCCAGTCACTGAGCTCCAGCTCCACATCTGGCACAAAACCAGCGAGCGTATAAATGGGGGAATGACTGTCACCCACCTCGCTAGGAACAAAACCAACGACGTGTGAAAGCTGGGAACCATGACGTCGCGATCAGGGTGTCACGGTCTCCCAGGGCTGACGAGCAGACAGACAGGCAGGCTGCTCAACACACCGCCTCTGCCAGGCAGGAGGCGCCCGCCTGCCGTCCGTCCCAGCTGCGCGGGGGGCTGAGCGCCGAGGGGCAGGGCTCAAAGCCAGCCCAGGCGGGAAAGTGCACGAGACCACACCACTCAGGAAAAGCTCCAGTGGCGCTGTGGCTCGTGTGCTAGAGCACTAGCCTTGAGCCAGAGAAACTCAAAGACAAGCACCCAGGCCCCGAGTTGAAGCTCCAGGACAGGCCAACTAAACAAAACAAAAACAGCCTCGGACATCGGGGCCTGAGGTTTGGGAATTCAGCTCCTAATGTGACGACACGCATAGCTATGGCGTATAATTGAAAATGAAAGCTGAACACGTTTGGCTGTGGTCGGCTTTAGGACAGCGCTACGACAGTGACAGGCAGCCACTCACCTAAGGATGTCTCCATACAGATTCGGCATGACAAGAACATCAAATTGGGACGGATCCTGTACCATCTGCAAGGAATATATATGTATAGATTCGAGCATTCCGCAATTAAACGTGTGATACACACATGGGCACCCATACGCAGTTTCACCACAAAAGGTGACCCCATAAATAGGAATGCATACTTACATTCAAACACACCGTATCAAGATACATCTCGTTAAATTTAATATCTTTACAGTTTTCTGCAACTTCCCTGCATTTTTGCAGAAAAAGTCCATCTGACATCCTCCTGGAAAGGAAGATCGAAACATTTTAAGTTCCCGTAAAGCCACGATGTCTGACTTCAATGACAGCAAGATGGGTTTCTGAGGCAGCTGATGAAATTCAAGTCTACAAGTGCTGATCCAAGCTGGGCGCTGGCCCACGCTGGTAATCCCAGCTGCTCAGGAGGCTGAGAGCTCAGGGTCACGGTCAAGGTCAGCATGGGCAGAAAAGGCCAGGAAACCTCCAACTTAGTCACAGAAGTGGCGCTGTGGCTCAAGGGGTAGAGTAGTAGCTCTGAGCAAAAGGAGCTTAGGGACTGTACCCAGGCCTAGCCAAAAAAAAGTGTTGATCCTAACAGGAAAGACTATCTTATTAAAATCATTAAAATTGCTTTAGGAGGTTACCTGAAGTAACAACTTTGTGTGTGTGTGTGTGTGTGTGTGTGTGTGCACACACACGCACTGGTCTTCGAGCTCAAGCTCAAGGCCTGGATGCCGTCCCTGAGCTTTTTGCTCAAAGCTAGCTCTCTACCACGTGAGCCACAGTGCCATGTCCGGCTTTTTTGGCGGCTCATTGGAAATAAGAGTTTCATAGACTTTCCCACGCCAGCTGGCTTTGAACCTCGATCCTCAGATCTCAGCCTCCCGAGCAGCTAGGAAGACAGGCGGGAGCTACCGCACGGGACAGCTAATGAGTATTTTTATTAATTGCTTTCTTGCATGTTTAATACTTGTCTTAGGCTGAGAGAAGTGGTTTCGCCGGCTCAGAGACGACCTTTAACAGAACCGTAGGAGAGCGGACTGCCGTCCACAGGACGGACACCAGAGCGGGCTACTTGAAGCCCCCAGCAGGAGGCGGAGCTAGCAACACCTCCCACGCTGTGAAACACACATGCGTGGCCTCTGCGAAGGCCACGATGTCTGGGGACGCCCGCTCCTCCCGCTTCGTGTGTGTGCGGGTACTGGAACTCGACACTCAGGGCCTTGCCCAAGGCTGACATTCTACCACTTGAGCTGCATCCAGTTTTCTGTTGGCTAACTGGAGATGGGAGTCCTACAGTCTTTCCTGCTCTGGCTGGCTTTGAACCCTGACCCTGAGAGCTCAGCTCCTGAGTAGCTGGGGTCACCTGAGTGCGCTAACAAGGGGGGAGAGCTTCTTTTTCTACACTCCCAGCGGGGACTCCAGCTCCACCTCCAGCTCTTGCCACGGCCCCCGTGGCAGAGCGCAGGGCGAATGCCCGGCAGCACGGCCGGCCGGGGATGCTTAGGCAGACGAGCGAGCTGCAGCGAAGGGAAGGCCCGCCATGGCCCGCCGCCCGCCGCGGCCCGCCGCCCGCCAGCCCAAGCCCGCGCACTCACATGATGTTGGCCTTGTGCACGGCCGTGACGTTGCTCCGGCGGTTGTTGCGCGCGTACTCAAAGGCGAACTCAGCAATGCGCTTGCTCGCACCCTCGGTGATGAGCTTGATGCTCTGCACAACTCCATCCACGATCTACAGGAGAGAAGGACGCCCCGGCTCACTGGAAGGGGCATGGCTGGCACGCCCACACCACACGAATGGGCAGGGAAAGGGCGTGGCTGGGGCATGGCTGACACGCCCACAGGACACGAATGGGCAGCGGAAGGGCGTGGCTGGCACGCCCACAGGACACGAATGGGCAGCGGAAGGGCGTGGCTGGCACGCCCACGTGACACGAATGGGCAGGGGAAGGGTGTGGCTGGCACGCCCACACCACATGAATGGGCAGGGGAAGGGTGTGGCTGGCACGCCCACACCACATGAATGGGCAGGGGAAGGGGCGTGGCTGGCACGCCCAGGCGACACGAATGGGCAGCGGAAGGGCGTGGCTGGCACGCCCACACCACATGAATGGGCAGGGGAAGGGGCGTGGCTGGCACGCCCACACCACATGAATGGGCAGGGGAAGGGGCGTGGCTGGCACGCCCACGTGACACGAATGGGCAGGGGAAGGGCGTGGCTGGCACGCCCACGCGACACGAATGGGCAGCGGAAGGGCGTGGCTGGCACGCCCACGTGACACGAATGGGCAGGGGAAGGGTGTGGCTGGCACGCCCACACCACATGAATGGGCAGGGGAAGGGGCGTGGCTGGCACGCCCAGGCGACACGAATGGGCAGCGGAAGGGCGTGGCTGGCACGCCCACACCACATGAATGGGCAGGGGAAGGGGCGTGGCTGGCACGCCCACACCACATGAATGGGCAGGGGAAGGGGCGTGGCTGGCACGCCCACGTGACACGAATGGGCAGGGGAAGGGCGTGGCTGGCACGCCCACGCGACACGAATGGGCAGCGGAAGGGCGTGGCTGGCACGCCCACGTGACACGAATGGGCAGGGGAAGGGTGTGGCTGGCACGCCCACACCACATGAATGGGCAGGGGAAGGGGCGTGGCTGGCACACCCAGGCGACACGAATGGGCAGGGGAAGGGCGTGGCTGGCACGCCCACACCACATGAACGGGCAGAGCCTCCACTTCCGGTCCACTGAAGGGGAGGAGCAGTCCCAAGTGCAGAGAAAGCAGCCCACGCAGGAGTGAGGATGTATCTGAAGCTGGCGCGGTGGCTCCTGGGGGGCTGAGCGCCGAGGATCGCCGCGCACAGCCAGCCCGCAGCAGGACCGGCCCGGACGCTCCGATTGCCGCTGAACCGCCAGAAAGCCACAAGTGGAGCTCCGGCTCCCGTGACGAGCGAGAACGCAACAACCCTGTGCCGGGCCCTGTGCTCCAGCCGCCTCCCCTGGCCCCCCCAGAAGACGACGGAGAGCCTACCACGTGCTCGATGCCGCTGTACTCTCCTTCCGTGTTCTCCCGGATGGTGACAATGTTGACGTCCGTGTAGGGCGTTCTGTAGCCTTCGATGGACACGCACGGCCGGACGTTGGCGTAGAGGTCAAAGGTCTTCCGCAGCAGTAGATTCATAGACGGGTGACCCGCCGCTATCGGGGTCTTCAGAGGGCCTGGGGGAGACAAGACCAGGAGACGTGAGGCCTCCCGTCCCTGAGAGACCCGGGAGACCGTGTGGTGCAGGACCTCGCTCTCCGCCCCGCAGCCATCAGGGGAGAAAGCCTGGCCGCGCACTTGACAAGGGCCGAGGACTGTAGCAGGGCCTGCGGTCGGCTGAGAAACCCCCACAGGCAGGGATCTGCCCAGGTTGAGTGCTGCGGCTCACGCCTGGAGTCCTAGTTCCTCACGAGGCCGAGGTCGGAGGATCACAGTTCAAACGAGCCAGCCAGGGTAGGAAAGAAAGTCTGGGAGGTTCTTAGCGCCAATATACCACCAAAGAGCTGGAAGCGGAGCTGTGGCTCAGGTAGTAGAGTCAGCCTAGAGCGGGAAGCTCAGGGACCGTGGCCAGGCCCTGAGTTCAAGCCCCACCTGGGGCTCACACCTGTAAGTCCTAACCCTCCCCTCAGGAGGCTGAGACCCAGAGGACTGCCACTTGAAGCCAGGGGTTCAATGCCGCCCAGGCAGAAAACAGATGCCACCTCCAATTAACCAGCAAAACACCAGATGGGAGGCATCTGTCATGACGAAGAGAGCTGAGGAGGAGGGCAAGGCTCTGAGTGGAAGCCTGGGTACCGGCAGCCCTGCCCCCCAGATAGGAAGGTTAAGTAAAACATAATCGAGTGAAATACACAGACACTGGCAGTGACCCGTCAATGTTCCAAAGAACACTTACAAAGCCCGCTGAGCTGGGCGAGGGGGCGCAGGCCTGGAGCCCCAGCACTGAGGAGGCCCGGGCAGGAGGATTCAGAGTTCAAGGCTAGCCTAAGCTGCGTGGCAAAAATGTCTCAAAAGTAACAGACATGGGGGTGCCAGTGGTTCAGCTGGTGGCTCACACCTGCAGCTGCTCCGGAGGCTGAGATCTGAGGATCCAGGTTCAAAGTCAGCCTGGGCAGGAAAGTCCACGAGACTCATCTCCAGTTAGCCATCCAAAAGCCAGAAGTAGAGCTATGGCTCAAGTGCTACAACTCTAGGCCTAAGCAAAAGAAACTCAGGTACAGTGCCCAGGCCATGAGTTCAAGCCCAAGGACGGGCCCATGCACATATACACACATGCACGTGCGTGCGTGCACACACGCTAATAGAGCCAAACAGGCAGGTAAAGAAACATGCAGCTATGAGTCGTTATGTCCTAACAAGGACAAGAGGCTGCCCTTGCTTTGCCGGCCTGCCAACCCTGCAGCAGTGGGACCCTGCCTGGGGCAGCAGGGGCGAGGTGGGGCTGCGGCTACCTTTCAGGCCCATCTTGTTCTTGTCCATGGACTCCTTGGCCTCCGGAGGGATCATCCACTTGCCGCCCGGGCCCTGGATGGCGGTGACATTCCGCTCTTCCCACTGGATGGGAGCCTGGAGGAGAGAACAAGACAACGCTGCACCATCCGCCCCACCCCACCCCCCTGTGCTCACGTCCCCAGTGGGGCCTGGGGGACAGAGCAAGACAATGCTGCACCGCCCGCCCCCCGCCCCCCTGCCCCATGCTCATGTCCACAGTGGGGCCTGGGGGACAGAGCAAGACAACGCTGCACCGCCCGCCCCCTCCCCCATGCTCACGTCCACACTGGGGGCCTGGAGGACACAGCGCAGGACGCTGCACCGCCCCCCCCCCCGTGCTCACGTCCCCAGTGGGGCCTGGAGGACACAGCGCAGGACGCTGCACTCCCCCCCCCCCGTGCTCACGCCCCACGCAGCCAGGAAAGAGCCCCAGATCACCCCCCAAAGTCACTGCCGGCTGTCACCTGGCCCCCCTTCTTCGCAGGACCCTAGGTGGCTATGGCTGGAATATGAACGAGCGGGGAGACAGAGCTCAAGGAACACGTCCCGGGCCTGGTGCACACTCGAGCCCCCCGCACGAGGCCGGCCGGGCGCGGGCGGCGCTGGCCGTCACCCCAGCCGCTCAGGAGGCTGAGATCTGAGGGTCGAGGCGTGACGCGGCCCAGGCAACAGAGCCCGAGACTCCACCTCCAATGAGCCAACGCCAGGGACAGGGGAAGGGGCGCTGCGGCTCCAAGCGGCGGAGTAAAGCCTGCAGAGCACCCCGCCCCGAGTTCAAGCCCCGACACGCTCACACCCCCAATACACAACAATCGAAGCTGGGAGCTCCAGGAAATGGAAACGCCAAGGTTTTTCTTATTTTTCTCTTTGCTTTTTGTCTTGTATGTCGGTTCGTCTGTCTCTGGGAGGGCAAGGGGGGCACAGGAATGGAGGGACGGAGGTGAACACACGCAGCCGTGGTCCTCCCTGGACACCATGTGGAAAATGAACTCCACAACTTGTGGGGGGGGGGAGGGAAAAAACTGGGAGAGAGCGAGAGAAGGGGGACACTGTACAAAAGGAAATATACTTAAAAAAACAACAACCCACCGGGCTGGGGATATGGCCTAGTGGTAGAGCGCTCGCCTCGTATACATGAAGCCCTGGGTTCGATTCCCCAGCACCACGTATACAGAAAACAGCCAGAAGTGGCGCTGTGGCTCAAGTGGCAGAGTGCTAGCCTTGAGCAAAAAGAAGCCAGGGACAGTGCTCAGGCCCTGAGTCCAAGCCCCAGGACTGGAAAAACAAACAACAACAAAAAACCCCACCAAATTAAACTGTTCTTTCTCCTTTTCCTTTGCTTCTCTGTGAATATACTATAACCCACTCAACTGGACCTTTCCCTTTCCCTCCCCCCCCCCTTTTTTTTTTTTTTGGCCAGTCCTGGGCCTTGGACTCAGGGCCTGAGCACTGTCCCTGGCTTCTTTTTGCTCAAGGCTAGCACTCTGCTGCTTGAGCCACAGCGCCCCTTCTGGCCGTTTTCCATATAGGTGGTGCTGGGGAATCGAACCCAGGGCTTCATGTACACGAGGCAAGCACTCTTGCCACTAGGCCATATCCCCAGCCCTCCCTTCCCCTTTCCTTTCCTTGCTTTCCAGTACTGGGCTTGAACTCAGGGCCTTGTACTCTTACTCTGCTTTTTCTGCACAAAGTGAGTGCTCTTACTAGTTGAGCCACACCTCCACTTCTGGCTTTTTGCCAGAATCTCAGTCCCAAAGATTTTCCTACTCAGGCTGGGTCTGAACCACGAGCCTCAGATCTCAGCCTCCTGAGTAGCTAGGATGACAGGCGTGAGCCAGCAGCGCCCAGTGTGAACTGTACACGTTTTGTGAATGGACTGTATGCCATCTGAAAAACAACAAAGAGGACGTGGAGCTCACATGGCAGTGGGGCACCGACTTCAAATACGCTGGGAACAGGAAGGAAAAAAGGAGCATGCCATAGCTAGGAAGGCTCTGTTTGAATGATCAACCAGTCGTTTTTCTTTCTGCCTCCCTCCTTCCCACTGCACGCACACTGGACGGCCAGCGGGGCAGAGGGTGGGGCAGAGGGTGGGGCAGAGCCCGGGCCTCCCCGAGGGTCAGGAGAGCTGCAGTTTGCTTAGGCGCTGCCTGCCGCGTCACCAGCACCTCCTCTGCACCACAGGCGAACAACGTTGCAGCCGCTGCAGCCGCGTACTCTCTGTCCCTTCATTTCCAGCAGGAACCAAACCGCCTCTTACTAAGTCTCCCACATGTATTACAATCACCTGGCAGCTGAGGGCCGATAACAAGACGGCGTCGGATTAAAGTTTGAGGGGCCTACATCCCCAAACAGCTGAATTTTAACTCACAAGTGGGCGACTAGAATTACTGATACTGCATCCTCTATTTCATTTTCACTCTTCACGTGCTGGTGTGAGGACTTAAACTCCGGGCCTGAGCGCTGACCCTGAGCTTTTACAATCAAGGCTGGTGCCCTACCACTTGAGCCACGCCTCCACTTCCAGCTTTTTTGAGGTGGTTCATTGGAGACAAGAGTCTCAGACTTTCCTGCCTCAGCTGGCTCCAGTGATGGTCAGATCTCAGCCCCCTGCCTAGCTCCGATTGTAGGCATGAGCCATGGGCATCTTGCCAACTCTATGCTGCATTTTGGCAGGAAGGTACAATGAGGCAGACAGATGACTTGGCAGGGCTGACGCTGAACCTGGGCTGGGCTCAAAGATCCATAAATACCGCAGTACTGAGTACTGCCTTGATGACAAATAGCTTCAATAGCTACAGTTTGGAGATGGGGTAACAAGCAACATTGTAATTGTTACAGTCACACTGCATTATTACAGAGAAAACGCGGAGGGGGGGGGGGCGCACACACCTCTCACCCCAGCACTTACAAGGCCCAGACAGGAGGATCCCAAGTTCAAGGCTAGCATAGCAAGACCCTGTCTCTCTTTTTTTTAGGTCCAAGACCAGGACTCGAGCTCAGTACTTGATGCTTTAGCTCGCTGGTTGTGCTCCACCAACTGAGGCACACCTCAAGCCCTGCAAGCCCTGTCTCAAGGAGAACCTAAGTCATGAGGGAGGGGTGACAAGTAGGACAAGACCTGTACTCGCTACCTGGTCTAGAACAGTAACCCCTCTGCACTACACCTTCACCACAGAAAACCCCACAAAAACATAAAAACCCAGCTGGTACCAACCTTACAGGATTGGGTGCAATTCATCCTAAGAGTACAATCTCTCATGGGTTAAAAAAACAAACGTTTGAGTTATTATTGGGTGGATTTATTATGTCACTCACTTTGGCAGCATCAAAGATTTTCATAACGGCAGTAGAAATCTCTGGGCCAATTCCATCTCCTGGAATTAAAGTTACTGTCTGAACCTAAATAAAGAAATCATTTAAGAAACACAATCAGTAAAGTTTGGAAGGTTTAGAAAAAGAACATCACTGACAAAGAAATCCTCTTTATAAGTATGCTTTCTTTTCTCCTGTCTTTTTTCTTTTCTTTTTTTTTTTTTGCCAGTCCTGGGCCTTGAACTCCGGGCCTGAGCACTGTCCCTGGCTTCTTTTTGCTCAAGGCTAGCACTCTGCCACTTGAGTCACAGCACCACCTCTGGCCATTTTCTATCTATGTGGTGCTGGGGAATCGAACCCAGGGCTTCATGTATATGAGGCAAGCGCTCTTGCCACTAGGCCACATTCCCAACCCCTCCTTTCTTTTTTTGAGGTCGGTCTGAAATTGGGACTCGAACTTGGAACCTGCCACTTTCACTCCCTGGCTAGGGCTCTGCCAATGAGCCACGCCTTCAGCCTTCTATAGGTATTTTAGAAATGCCCAAGTGCTGTTAGGAAAATACCCCCTCCCTCCACCAGAACCATCAAAGAAAAGGGAGAAATTAGCGGACACAAAACTCTACAAGTCTACTCTCTCCTTGAGTTCAGAGGTTACAGAAAGAACTCAAATGGCCACCCTTTTCCTTTTTGTACCGAGACTGGGCTTTGAACTCAGGGCCTGGACGTTGTCCCTTGGCTTTTTTACTCAAAGTTGGTGCTCTATCCCTTGAGCCACACCTCTAATTCTGGCTTTTTGCTGTTGAACTGGAGATAAAAGTCACAGACTTTCCTGCCTGGGTTGACTGAGGCTCAATCCTCAGATCTCCAGCTCCCGAGTGGCTGGGATTACAGATGGAGCCACCAGAACACTCTTGAGATAAAACAAGACAAACTACCAAACAGACTTCACAACTGCAAGTTCTTTCCAGACAAGCTCAGACGAGGCAGACTGATTCAGGTCTGTGGAACTAAAGCTAGGAAAACAGTTCACGATGTACTCCAAGCACAACTTAGAGATTCCTCGAGGAGGCAAGCGTTCTCTTGTCACTGGGATCCCGGTTCTTCAGGCATCTTCTTCAGGCACACGAAGCTCTTTGCCGACCCTCCGGACACGGGAGGGCTGTTTAGACACTTGGACACAATCAGACTCCACAGGTCACCGGAATCTAGGAGGTGCTGGGCAGTGGAAATTGCACCCAGTAACACACGGTTAGCTGGCAACACCTAAGAGGCACTGAGAACCACAGTCGGCGCTTCTGATCTAACAGCGATGACTTGCTCCAAAGGTTTCAGACAAAACAGGAGCCAGCATTTCAACCATAAACCCCAAAACTATGCCATGGGAAAGATCAGAGCTGTGTGTGGGGAGGGGTGTGTGTGTGTGAGTGTGTGTGCTGGTACTGGGGCTTGGCCTCGGCCTCACATTCTCACTTGGGTCTTCTGCCCAAGACTGGTGCTCTACCACTTAAGCCACACCGCCACTTCTGGCTTTTTGTTGATTAACTGGACTCTCTGGGTTGTTTTGTTTGGGAGAGAGGGGGTGCTGGTCCAGGGGCTTGAACTCAGAACCTGGGTGCTGTCCTTGAGCTTTCTTGCTCAAGACTAATACTCCACACCACCGGAGCCACAGCTCCACTTCTGGATTTTTGGAGATTAATTGCAGATAAAGAGTCTCACAGACTTGCCCACCTGAGCTGGCTCCAAACCACGATCCTCAGATCTCAGCCTCCTGAGCAGCTAGGATGACAGGCGGGAGCCAGCAGCATCTTAGGTTGAGCATTTAAATAAATTAAGATAATGTGCAGATCCTCTGTTCTGGGAAACTGTATTCTACCTGGCTTTTATTTTTCCATTCTAATTGCTTTTCTTTAAAAACAAACAAAAAAAATTCAGGAGCTGGGAATGTGGCTTAGCAGTAGAGTGCTCGCTTGCCTAGCATGCATGAAGCCCTGGGTTCAATTCCTCAGCACCACATAAAAAGGCCAGGAGTGGCGCTGTGGCTCAAGAGGTCGAGCTAGACTGGAGCAAAAAGAAGCCAGGGACGGTGCTCAAGCCCCAGGACTAGCAAAAAAAAAGAAATCACACTTCAATTTCCTGCCTTCCAATGATTTCTCCTGGATGAGAAGATAAATTCTCAAATTTCTCTGGACAGCTGAAAAAAATCTTTAAAATTACTACCTCCTCTTATTTCTTTTGAAAACAATCCATTCTACCAGGCTAATACTTGCTTTTAGGTTGAGACCAGGACCTGATGCTTTTGCTCATTGACTGGTATTCTTTCTACCGATTGAGCCAGGCCCCAACCCCTAAGATACATATATATATATATGAGGGATGGCTTGGAAGTTAAACACAAGCACAGAGGAATGGTGGCAGCGGCAGCTTTGGGGCTACGTTTGAAATGCTCAGTCAGCGCCCTTGAGCGCGAGTATAAGCCGCGCCCACATGTGTGCTTAAGCAGAGCAGAACAACCCTTGGGCTTGTCCCTCCTGTACCTCCCAATGTGACAAACGTCATCAGGCCACCAGGAAAATGTAGTTCACTTCCACCGCAGAATATGAGGGAAAAAAGAGGCGCAGTGGCCTTAGAAATCTCCGATGGCCTAAAATGTCATGCGGGAAGCACAGGAAGGAGGAGATCCAAGCCAGACGCTGTACAAGGGGTAACGGCAAAGTAAACAGGAACTCACTGACCACAGTCTTAGAATATGGATCCAAAAATGTGGTATCAGCTTTGATAGCACAGACCTCGGATGCTGGGAATGCTAAAAGCAGCAGATTCAGTGAGCAATCAATAATTTATAAAGAATATGCGAAGAACAGAGAGGAAACTACAAGATGATGCTTGAGAAATCCTTTTTTCTTTTTTGCCGGTCCTGGGGCTTGAACTCAGGGCCTGAGCATTGTCCCTGAGCCTCTTTTGCTCAAGGCTAGCACTCTGCCACTTGAGCCACAGCGCCACTCTGGCTTTTTTGGTAGTTTAGTGGAGGTAAGAATCTCAGACTTTCCTGCCTGGGCTGGATTCAAACCACGATCCTCAGATCTCGGGCTCCTGAGCTGGGATGACAGGCGAGCCAATGGAGCCCAGCTGTAATCTACTGTTTTAGGACAGCTCACAAAATAAAATGCAAAGCAGGCTTTGAAGCTTCTCAACAACTTCCTCTTAGCTTGTTCTAGCTCTAAAAACCACCACGGTGTCAAAATGAGAATGGGAAATAAAGTATCAGGTTCAAGGTAACCTCTTTTGTGTGTGTGTGCTGGTGCTGGGGCTTGAAGTCAGGGCCTTGGGTGCTGCCCTTGGGCTTTTTCACTCAAGGCTGACACTCTACTATTTGAGCCAGAGCTCCACCTCCCGCGTTTTGTTGACTTGGCGTTAAGAGTCTCATGGGATTTCCTGTCCTGGCTGGCTTTAAAGCATGATCCTCAGATCTTAACCTCCTGAGTTTCTGGGATTACAGGAGAGAGCCACCAGCACCTGGCTGGTAATTTCTTTCTTTCTTTTTTTTGGTCAGTCGTGGAGCTTGAACTCAGAGCCTAAGCACTGTCCCGGAGCTCTTTTGCACAAGGCTGGCACTTGGAGTCACAGCGCCACTTCTGGTTTTCTGGTGGTTCACTGGAGCTGAGACTCACGTAGCTTTCCTGATGAGTCTTGGCTTTGAATCGCGATCCTCAGATCTCAGCCTCCTGGGTAGCTAAGGTTACCACTGGCACCTGGCGGTAATTGCTATTTTTTTTTTTTTTTTGCCAGTCCTGGGGCTTGGACTCAGGGCCTGAGCACTGTCCCTGGCTTCTTTTTGCTCAAGGCTAGCACTCTGCCACTTGAGCCACAGCGCCGCTTCTGGCCGATTTCTGTATATGTGGTGCTGGGGAATCGAACCTAGGGCCTCGTGTATCCGAGGCAGGCACTCTTGCCACTAGGCCATATCCCCAGCCCGGTAATTGCTATTTTTAACAAGGCTTCTTCAAGATATTACTGCCAACAGGCTCACATAGCCAGCTGTAATATAATTCTTTCAGACGTGCACGTGACCTAGCTAGGAGATTTGTGTATCTGTTAGCCAATAGGCTTAATATATGCTAGGAGGGCCAAATTTCCTTAGTTTTATAGGCGTGAAAATTAAATGTTATATCATAGATTAAGAGAGCATCGTTCTTGAGAAACTTCTAAAAGGAAAAAGAAAAGACATAATTATACTCACACCACCAGCAAAACCTCTGGTCACCTGTTTTGGGCTGTGGAATGCTCCCAGAAGCCGAGAGACCTACACCAACAACAGAGAAAATGTCACACGGGGCGAAAGCACAGCATCCAAAGGGACAGGAGCTCCTCCTGAGGGCTGGCATCGGGAATGGCCAGGCGCCACTCCCCCGTCAGCAGTGGCATGACGACAACTAGCACAAGCACTAGTAGCTCACAGTGGCTGAGTGCTTGGATGTGAAGACCTAACCCTCCAGTAGCTCACAGTGGCTGAGTGCTTGGATGTGAAGACCTAACCCTCCAGTAGCTCGCAGCGGCTGAGTGCTTGGATGTGAAGACCTAACCCTCCAGTAGCTCACAGTGGCTGAGTGCTTGGATGTGAAGACCTAACCCTCCAGTAGCTCGCAGCGGCTGAGTGCTTGGATTTGAAGACCTAACCCTCCAGTAGCTCACAGTGGCTGAGTGCTTGGATGTGAAGACCTAACCCTCTGATCCAAGAACGCGAGCACCACACTTTCCTTCTCTGCTCTCCCTCCCTCCCTCCCTCCCTTCCTTTCTTTCTTTCCAGTCCCCCCCCCCCCGCTTTCTTTCCTTCTTTTTTTTTTTTTTAAGTGCCAATACTGAGGCTTCAAATTAGGGCCTTGGTACTGTCCCTTAACCTTTTCTGCTCAAAGCTGGAGGTCTACCACTTGAGCTTCAGCTCTACTTCAGTTTTTGGGTGGTTAATTAAAGATAAGAGTCTCACTGATTTTCCTGCTCAGGCTGGCTTTGAACTGTGAGCCTCAGATCTCAGTCTCCTGAGTAGCTAGGACGACAGGCGTAAGCCATTGGCACCCAGCAGTGATCTGCTTTTTTAAGAACAATGATCATGGGCTGGGAATATGGCTTAGTGGCAAGAGCACTTGCCTCGTATACATGAAGCCCTGGGTTCGATTCCCCAGCACCACATATACAGAAAACGGCCAGAAGTGGTGCTGTGGCTCAAGTGGTAGAATGCTAGCCTTGAGCAAAAAGAAGCCAGGGACAGTGCTCAGGCCCTGAATCCAAGCCCCAGGACTGGCAAAAAAGAAAGAAAGAAAGAACAACGATCGTGCTGGGCTCTAGAAGATTTCAACCTGAAGCCAACCCCAGACAAAAACTGTAGACCCTACCTGAAAAATATCTAAAATAAAGAAGAACAGAGGTCAAATGTAGAGTAACTGCCCGCAGTCCTGAAATCAAACTCCAGTACTGCCCTTCCCAGGGGGGAAAAAAAAAAAAGAAAGAAAGGCCACATGAGACACAAAGGCCAAAGGCATTCAAGTTGACTAAAAATGTTGAACTCATTTTCCTCATGACATATCCAGAGGGGACGAGGCTCTGCTTATGTTCTGATTAGGGAGTCGTCCTCTTGGGGGCCTGAGCCCTGACTACAGGAGGAGGCCTCTGCGAGAGCCCACAGGGGGCAGAAGGGCAGGAGCAGGAACTGCACCCACTAATCTCAGACTAAGCACAAGGCAGGGTGGGGCCTGAAGGAATGCTCCAAAGGGAGACCCCGCTGGCTCACACCAGGAACTCTAGAGGCTGAGATCTGAGGACCACAGTGCAATGCCAGCCAGGCGGGAAAGGCTGTCGGAATCCTATCTTCAATTAACCACCGGAAACAGTACAAGCCGAGATGTGGCTTACATGGGAGCGCGACAGCCTGGAGCAAAAACCGCTAAGGGACAGGGAAAAGGCCCTGAGTTCAAGCCCAGAACCTGTACCACTACCAACAGCAAAAACCTCCCGAAGCCTTGGCCACAGCGATTCACCCTCCAGCCCGTGGGCTGTGAGCAGGGAGTTCATTTAAACGTCACTCTGTAACGAGCACCTTGAGAAAATTCCCAAGTCTGCCCCTTACACCCCATCTTCAACCCTGCAGAAAACCCTGAGAGAAAAGCTAGTTACACAAAACAGCCTCCTGGTGTGGGACAGGAAACCTCACCAAGAAACCAGACTTGCAATGCCAAGCCAGGCGTGCCCTTTAACGATCTGCTTGCAGTTGTGTCCAGGGCCTGACACAGTGCCTGCCGTCACAGGTGCTCAGTGAATACCCGCTGAAAGCCGGAGGCCAGCCTCAAGTCCCCATCTCACTAGCTGAGGAGGTCTCTCTGATTTAAAACACAGCCATTGACCCTCTTTATTTTTACTTGTTAGTACTGGGGCTTGAACTCAGGGCCTGGGCACTGTCCCTTGGCTTTTTCACTCAAGACTGGTGCTCCACCACTTGGGCCCTATCTCCCCTTCTGGCTTTTGCTAGTTCAATGGAGATGGGAATCCCATGGATTTGTCTGCCCAGGCTAGCTTCAAACTGTGATCCTCAGATCTCAGACTCCTGAACTGACAAAATTACATGTGTGAGCCACCAGGGCCCAGCTTGATTCTTTCTCTCTATTCCCCCAGTCTTGGGGCTTGGGCTCAGGGCCTGAGTTTCCTTTGCTCAAGGCTAGCACTCTACCTCTTGAGCCACAGCGCCACTTTCGGCTTTTTCTGTTTGTGGTGCTGAGGAATCGAACCCAGGGCTTTGTAGAGGCTAGGCAAGCGCTCTGCCCCTAAGCCACATTCCCAACCTTGATTCTCTTTAATAACTAACTTTTCCATGTATGACATCTCTTCTCCATGATTTCAGGATAGATAAGTAATAGACAAAGTCACCAGCGCCCAGCCGAGTAGGATCTTTTAAGAGCCTAGACTGGATCCCTCAACAAATCCCTAAAGCCAGCTTCAGATTCTGGGCCATCTAATTCCCACTCCACATTTTCTTTCCACCTTCTATTCTGGTGGGGCGACAGTAAGCGCCCGCTGAAGGAAAGGAAGCTCACCACTGTAGCTTGCAGGAGTGTCTTTAGAATCCCTCTATTTTCTCGACATGAACATCTTTTCCAAGCTGCAGCCCTCCCCCCACCCACCCCCAAAAACCCTTAACGAGAAACCCAGCAGGGGAGCTGCTCTGATCAGAACTGGCATCCAAGATGAGTATGGCGGTCAAGTGCCTGCAATCCCAGTGCTCCAGAGGCCCAGGCAGCAGCCTCTCCCTTCTGAAGGGTAGCCGGCCACACAGGGACTCTGTCACTCAAGAGAGAAAGAAAGAAACTGGCCCAGCTTCGCTCCTGAGGCGCCAATCCCCAAAGGGGGAAGAGTGGCTCAGAGGTCAGACCACTGCAAAGGTCACAAAGAATCCACTTCAAAGGGCATCTCCTCTTCTGACGTGTGTGTGCGCGCGCGCCACTACTGACAGGGACTTGAACTGGGCCTGAGCCCTGTCCCTTAGCTTTTTCTCTCAAGGATGGCAATCTATCACTGGAGACACACCTCTACTTCCAGCTTTTTGCTGATTAATTGGATCTAAGACTTGGATCATGGACTTGTTTGCCCAGACTGGCTTTGAACCATGCATGCTCCTCGGATCTCAGCCTCCTGAGCTGCTGGGATGACGGGCGTCAGCACCAGCATGTGGTTCTGAACTCCTGCTATGAAGGCATTCCTTGCAGATTTCACTAAAGGCAAAACATTTATCGGCACCTTCATCACCACTCGTGCGGCTGCGGTACTTCCTCTGAAGACTTCACTCACATACTGAAGATAAATCAGTGCTGGGTAACAGTGGCTCAGCCTAGCTTCTCTGGGGGCTGAGATCTGAAGATCACAGTGAAAAGCCAGCCCGGGGAAACAAATCCTTGGAAGTCCTATTTCCAATTAACCACCAAAATACCGGAAGCGGGACGTGGCTCAAGTGGCAGAGCATCAACCTTGAGTGAAAAGGCTAAGGGACAGCACCCAGGCCTTGACTTCAAGCCCCCGTTAAAAGGCAGGTGCACAGCCTCCCCCATAGATACACACACACAAAGATGCATCAGTGAACCAGGTTGTAAGTGTAAGCCCGGTGACCAAGGGGCTGATTTCTCTTCACAGTGACACACTCTCTAGCTTTATCTTTGGGAGCAAATTCAAATCTGAAGAGGATGATGCAATACAGTTTAGTTACTGAGCAAGTAACCAGTTACTGATGCCCAAGAACTATCTGTGGGCTTCATCACATCCAAGATAAATACACTGATAGCTAAGAAAGCTCCAGACGTCTGTGCTTCTTCAAGTACTAGCTGTGTTTGGCGTAGATATTTTGCATGTGGGCCTATAATTTATAGGCTCAGAGATGATCATTTGTTCAAACTTTGCATGGCACTGCCTAGATTCAAACCTAAATTTTGTGTAGCAATCTTAGTCACAGTGTGTTTCTGAACTTCCCTTGACACTGAAAACAGGAGACATTTTACATATGTCCTTTGAAAAGTAAACGTCTAGGGAGCTGCCCCATAGTAGCAACAGGAGACCTAAGGCCTATTTCTCCCTGTACTGTGCCCATAATTTGCAGCGTGACCTTGGCCACAAAGCAAGCAGACTTGGCATGGAGAATCCCTATACCCAGCCCTGACAGTGACCTCTGGTGTGACCTTGGGTGAAGCCCGTCCTGGGGACGCGTGGCGGGGTCTCTAAGGAGCCTTTCTGGCCCTGGCCCCGGAGCTGTCAAGGAGAGAGAGAGGCGGCCGGAACAGGTGGAGGCGCGCCGGGAGAGCGGTCCCGTGTCCTCCGATGGGGACGCCGATCGACGTGCGAGGACCGGAGGTCAGCCCGGGAGGAGCTGCAGAGGCGCCCCGGCCGGAAGCGCGGCCCGGGGACCCGCGGCTCCGGGCCGGCCGCCCGCGCCCGCGCCCGGCAGGGCCCGGCGGCCGCCGGGCTCGGCTCGAGGCCTGGGCCAGGGGGACCTCGGAGCCGCGGGCCGCGCGCCGCCGCCCCGCCGTGACCTTGACGCCATCCGCGGCTCGGGCGCGCCGGGCCGGCGTCGGGCCGGTCCCCACCCGGCGAGCGTGCGGGCCGCGGCGCCCCGGCGACCGCCCGCCGACCGCTCAGGGGCCCCCCGCCGGCCCGGCCCGGCCCCGGCCCGCGCGCGGCCCGCCCCCGCCGGCCCCCCGCCGGCCCGCGCCCGCCCGCCCTCCCGCGCTCACCTTGGAGACCCACGCGGAGCCGGCCATCGTGTCCGCTCCTCTCACGGCGGGCGACAGCAAGACGCGCGCGCAGCCGGCGCCCAGCGCCCGCCCCCGCGGCCACGCCCCGTGCGTGACCACGCCCCGCCCGCGCGCTCCTCCCCGCCCCCTTCGGGCGGAGCCGGCTCCGGGCGCCGTGGCTCTCGCTGGCCAATCACCGGGCGGGGTCTCGGTGACGTCACGCGCCGCGTTCGGCCGCGACCCGGAAGCGGCGGGGCCCGGGCCTCCTTCCTCGCGGCGAGGCGCCTCGCCGGCCGGTGCCCGTGGGCTTGGCGGCCCGGGGGGGGGGGGGGGGGGCGCGGCGCCTGGCGCGGGGCTTGCGGCCCTGGGGAGCGGCCCTCGACGGCCGCTCGCTCGAGTGAGCGGCTGTCACTGGAGCGCCGTGAACCGACCGGACGCCGACCCCCGGCCGGTGGGCGCCCGCGCGCCCGCCCTCCGCCCCGGCCTCCGCCCGGGCGGGTGGGGTGCGTCCCGGGGGCGCTGCCCGCCCCTCGGGCCCGGCCTCCCCCGCCGGCCCCGCCCCGGCTCTGCAGCTGCCCGGCGCCGGGTCCGGTCCCGGAGCTCCGAGCTGAGCAGGCAGGATGAGCACCGATGAGACGCCACACGCGTGGGTAAGCCCGACACGGAGGGGGGAGCGAAAGTGAAAGCCGGGGCCGGGGTCGAGGTGTGGTTCCCAGCCAGCCTGGGCAGAAAGTTCTGTGAGACTCCATCTCCAGTGACCCACCCACGAGCTGGAAGTGGGGGCTGGGAACGGGGCCTAGTGGTGGAGCGCCCGCCTCCTATCCATGAAGCCCTGGGTTCCATTCCCCAGCACCACATAGATAGAGAAAGCCAGGAGTGGAGGTGTGGCTCAAGTGGGGGAGTGCCAGCCTTGAGGAGAAACCGCTAAGTGTTCAGGTCCTGAGTTCAAGCCCCACTATCTGCACTCCTTAAAAAACACACAGCCTATTTCAGAAGGAGCTCAGCCACACGCAAGCAGGTGATCTCATTCCACCGTACAGTGGAGGCCAGAGAAGGTGTCTTTGAGGAAACATCCGTACCAGTGACATTCCACTCACAGAGCCCCAGCGAGGCTGAGGGGGAGACGACCGAAACCAGGTCATCCTGCCCCTGGGAGGGCTCTCTCCAGACCCGACGTAGTGACCACATACCCAGAAAGGAAAGCGTGCGGTGGATAAGCGATGTCAACAGCTCTCTCGAGGCCGGGCACTGGTGACACAGGCCTGTCATCCTAGCTGCTCAGAGGCTGACATCTAAGGATCCCCCGGCAAAAGCCAGCCCAGTCAGGGAAGTCCAGGAAGCTCTTCTCTCCAATGAACCAGAAAGCCGGAAGTAGAGCGTTGGAGTGCTCTCCGTGAGCAAAACAAACTTAGGGACAGAGCCTAGGTCCTGAGTTCAAACCAACAACAAAAAAAGGGGAAAAGCTAGCCTGAGAATAAATAACCTGAAGCTAAATCTGAGGTCTCCTTGGGGAGGGCTTGTGCCTTCCTCTCCAGTCCTTTCTCTGCCGAGGACAGGCAGGTTCCACCCTAAAGCAACCTTCCACCACCCCCACAATGCCCCCATATCCACTGTCGCCCTGGGCCTGACTCTCCTTTGGCCGGACCATCACAACAGCAGCAGCCTGCCTCTCTGAGCCCTTTCTGCCTCGGCGCAGCGATGACCGGAGCTCACTGCCACCAAAGCCTCCTGGTTGTCCCTTGTCGTCGCTGGGGAGTGGAGATGTGGCTCGAGTGGCAGAACACCGTGCTTCAGGGATACAGCCAGGCCCTGAGTTCAAGCCCCAGGCTCTGCACAAGATGTATTCCTAGTGGACCTATTCCTGAGAATTAAATGTCTTGAAAGAAAGAAAAAAAACTGCAGAAAGAAAAAGCCATCAGCACAAAGATACTCATTATAGAATCATTTATAATTTTGAAAATGAAAAAGCCTCAATGATTAACAAAGGAAATAGTTATGTAATTTAGGCTAAATGAATGAAATGGAGTACACGGCCCTCACGAGTGGTTGTTATGAAGAACTCATAGCATCTCAATACATATTTGTGGTTTAATTTTTTTTTAAAGTCAATTCAAGTACCAGTGGCTCATCCTATAATCCTAGCTACTCAGGTGGCTGAGACCTGAGGTTCATGGTTCAAAGCCAGCCCAGGCAGGAAAGTCCATGAGACTCTTTATCTCCAGTGAACCACCAGAAAACTGGAAGTGGAGCTGTGGCTACCCTTGAGCAAAAGAGCTCGGGGATAGCACCCAGGTCCTGAGTTCAAGCACCACAACCAACAAAAATAAATAAGTTCAGGGCTGGGAATATGATCTAGTGGCAAGAGTGCTTGCCTCGCATACATGAAGCCCTGGGTTCGATTCCCCAGCACCACATACATAGAAAACGGCCAGAAGGGGCGCTGTGGCTCAGGTGGCAGAGTGCTAGCCTTGAGCAAAAGAAGCCAGGGACAGTGCTCAGGCCCTGAGTCCAAGGCCCAGGACTGGCAAAAAATAAAAAATAAAAAAAGTTTAAGCCTAGCTATGCAGGAGACTGAGGCTGAACATGGAGGTTTAAATCCATCCCAGACAAAAGGCTCATGAGGCTGAGATCTGAGGATCATGGTTCAAAGCCAGCCCTGGCAGGAAAGTCCGTGAGACTCTTTATTTCCAATGAGCCAGCAAAAACCCAGACATGGAGCTGTGGGTCAAGTGGTAGAGTGCCCACCTTGAGCTAAAAAAGCTAAGGAATGACAGAGTAAACTAGATTGTGAGGAAATAATGAGAGTCACTAACAAAATGATAACAATGGAAGAGAGGAAGATGGTGCCGACAAGAGAAGAAATAAAAATGGCAAAGAAACGTGAGGAAATGCAAATAAAAACAACCCTGAGATACCACCTCACCCCAGTTAGAATGGCCTATGCTCTGAACTCAGGCAACAACAAATGCTTGAGGGGGTGCGGGGAAAGAGGAACCCTTCTCCATTGTTGGTGGGAGTGCAAATTAGTACAACCACTTTGGAGAACAGTATGGAGGTTTCTCAAAAAGCTCAATATAGACCTACCCTATGACCCAGCCATACCACTCCTAGGCATCTATCCTGAACAACTGGTCCCAAGATATCAAAAAGACATTTGTACTTCCATGTTTATCGCTGCACAATTCCCAATAGCCAAAATATGGAAACAACCCAGATGCCCCTCCACAGATGAATGGATCCAAAAAATAGGGTACCTATACACAATGGAATACTACATAACGATTAGGAATGGTGAAATATTGTTATTCGCAGGGAAATGGTCAGAACTTGAACAAATAATGTTGAGTGAGACAAGCCTAGAGCACAGAAAACAAAGGGGCATGATCTCCCTGATATATGACTGTAAAGATGGGGTGACAGAGAGACAGTAGAGACCAGGTCTGTGAAACCAAAAACTGCTTGTCAAATGATATTTCCCACAGGATTGAGGCAGCGACCCAACAGTATGTAACTAAAACCAAACAATTACTCAACATATAAAGGTCAAAAATTGACCTCTCAGTGGAATACAATAGCCCAAAAGCTATGTATGTACGTTCATATAAGACTAGTGTCGATATATTGTCTAATATTGACATTACATTTAAAGCCCTAGGCGAATTTTCTTGGGCGTGGCCACGTGGCTACTGTATATGTTCTTGATACATTGTGTATTGTATATATTTCTACCTGACCTAGGGAAGGGAAAGAAAAACAGGGCGTAAGATATCACAAGAAATGTACACACTGCCCTACTATGTAACTGTACCCTTTTTGCACAACACCTTGTCAAAAAATTTGTGTTCAATTAATAAATAAATTAAATAAAAAACTATGAGAAGCTAAAAAGATGTGTTACACATTAGGAAAATAAATTTTCAAGCTATGTAAAAAAATGATAATGTTCTATAGTATTCATTGCAGTTCAATTAACAAGTACAGTATTATAATGAATATAGACAATATGAACAGATGAAAAATGTACTATGATTTATATAAGTAAAGATGTATTATTCAGGGGCTGGGGATATGGCCTAGTGGCAAGAGAGCTTGCCTCATATACATGAAGCCCTGGGTTCAATTCCCCAGCACCACATAGACAGAAAATGGCCAGAAGTGGCGGTGTGGCTCAAGTGGCAGAGTGCTAGCCTTGAGCAAAAGAAGCCAGGGACAGTGCTCAGGCCCTGAGTCCAAGCCCCAGGACTGTGGCAATTCCATCTTGAAGAAGTGAAAAAATAAAATGATAGTAACCTGAATAAATTGTTATTGAAATACAAGGGTGGGGTGGGGCTGGGAATGTGGCCTAGTGGTAGAGTGCTCGCCTCGTATACATGAAGCCCTGGGTTCGATTCCTCAGCACCACATATAGAGAAAAAGCCAGAAGTGGCGCTGTGGCTCAAGTGGCAGAGTGCTAGCCTTGAGCAAAAAGAAGCCAGGGACAGTGCTCAGGCCCTGAGTTCAAGCCCCAGGACTGGCAAAAATAAAAAGAAAAATAGAAATACAAGGGGTCGGGGGGAGGTAAGGGACGATGCCCAGGCCTTGAGTTCAAGCCCCAGACCCAGCCATAACAAAGGCCCAGAGGACACATGTTCAGATGGAAGGAAACCAGCAGCCTCAAGCCCCACAGGACCTCCGGGTCAAGAGCCATGGTCTGACAGCTGTTTCACTTGTAAGCGTGGTACTGTGCTTATTGAACTCTGGCCTTTTGGGGGATCTGTATGTCTGGAGACTCCTGCAAGTGTAACCCAGGTAACCCAATCCCTTTCAATGGCCTGAACCATCCCTCATTTGCTTACTTGGCGGAACCTTGCCTTGCTCTGTCTGCCAAGTCCACAGGTCAAGTGCAGAAGCCGCTGTGTAAACAGAGGGCCCCATGACACCCTGCCCGAGCCGCCGTGAGCCTCAGGCTTCCAGGGTAATGGGGTGACCACCGGAAAGCCCGTCCCCGTGGCCCCCAGGGTGGGCAAGGGAACTCAACTCACTTTCAGAGCAATGACATCCATTCTCATGAAGGTTCCAGAGCAATAATGGACAATCCTGAAGTATACCTGGCTCTAGGGTCTCATCCCTTGCATGAACTCCAATTTCCATTTCCTATTTATCAGTAGAGTGCTTTTAAATCCCCAGAGGGTTGGGAAGCGTGTAGTTCATGGAGGCGACACCTCGTAACATCATTTTAACATGCTGGCGCAGTGGCTCAAGCCTGTAATCCTACCGATGAGGGAGGTGGAGATTGGAGGATCAGAGTTTGAAGCCAGCCTGGGCAATAAAATACAAGTTCAGGAACTTTGGGGAAAAGGGTGAAAAAGTACAGCAGTGGAGCCCACTGGACACTGGTGAAAGTGAACTACGGGAGGGAGGGGCCGGGAGAGAATGAGGGGACCGACGACACTGCGAAAGGAAATGTGATGACCGGACACATGTAATTGTAATCTCTGCACATCACCTCTATGGTAACGATAAAGTAAAGGGTTCAGAGACAGCATCTCAGCCAAGGGCTGGGCACAGTTGCACCAGGCTGCAGAGGAAGGGGCCGGGCTGGGCACAGTGCGCGCCTATGGTCTCAGCAGCAAAGGGCAGCATGGACAGGACAGTCATGGGCCCACACTGAAGCTAGACCTTATCTTGAAAACAACCCATGCCGCCAGGTCCTGGTGTCCCTAGTGACTCAGAAGCTGAGGTCTGAAGGATCAAAGTTGGGAGCCAGCTATCCATAGCAAAATAATCAGCAAAAACCCAGGCTAGAGGCATGGCTCAAGGCAGAGTGCCGGCCTACGGATCCTAACTTGTGCTGGGCCCCGAGTTCAATCTCCTATGCACAATACACACAGCTTGAGCAAGCAGAAGAAGCTTTCCTTCTGAGAGAGAAAAGGAGATGGATGACACCGGCATCCTGACTATTCAGATCTCCAACCCTCCACGCACGGGGAGGAGCACTTGATCTTCCGCCGCCGCCTTCCAGGAACCCGCGCTGCCCGGCGCTGGCAGGTGCACGACTCCCATCCCAGCTGCTCGGGGGCTGAGCTCTGAGGGCTTGAGACCATCTCACCATCTCCAGTTGACCCGCAGGATGGTGGAAGAGGAGCCGCTGCCGGAGCGGTGGAGGAGTTGGTGAAGAGGTGAGGCCCCCGTGCGGGCACTAGGTTAACAACAAAGGCGATGGGAAGCGCTTAGCTTTGGCCAGTTTCTCGGGTCTTCGCTTCTGTTTGGAGGCTGCCCTGTTATTACATAAGTCCATGGGCTTTTCTGGAAGTTAGCCCTCGGGCTGGGGCCTGGGAGCCTGAGAGGACCTGGATGAAGTCTGTGTCCCTAGGGGCACCAAGTGGCGTTCGCCTCAAGCCCCAAGACGAGGCCCGGCCTTTGTCACACTTCTCTGGACACGGAGAGCTGTGGAAATCCTCTCACACGCCCAAGGAAGCCGGGCACACCCAGTCCTCCCCTCTGGGGCGCCCTGGCCAGACCCCGGCCGAGGCCACCGGGGCTTCCCAGGCCTGGCCAGGCCCAGCTCAGAGGTCAGCGCTGCCGACCCCTCCCCGGGGTGGGGGACGGAGGCCTGGGCCAAGGCCGGGTGCGGGGCCTCCCCGCACCCGACACCTCCCCGCCTCTGCCGGGGTGCGGCCCGGCCTGAGCGCTGGCTCTGCGGGACCGCGGCGTGGCCGGCCGGTGGGCGCCGCGGCCACGCCCCCTGGAGGGCCCGGCTCCGGATCGCGCCGCCCAGGCGGAGCCCCGCCCCTTCGCTGTCGCCAGGGGCGGAGCCTCCGGCCGGTCTAGCCTCAGCCCCTCCCCTTCGCCCGTGGGGCGGGGCCTCCGGTGGGTCCCATTCTGGCTTTGCCCCTCCCCTCCTCCGGTGCTCTAGGGGCGGAGCCTCTGGGGCTCCAGTCTCGGCCCCGCCCCTTCTCCCGCTGGGGGCGGAGCCTGCGGGTGGGGGGGGAAGCAGAGGGGGGCTCCAGTCTCGGCCCCGCCCCTTCTCTCGCTGGGGGCGGAGCCTGCGGGTGGGGGGGGGAAGCAGAGGGGGGCTCCAGTCTCGGCCCCGCCCCTTCTCTCGCTGGGGGCGGAGCCTGCGGCCCGCGCCCGCCGCCCCCTCCGAGCGGGGCGGGGCGGGGCGGGGCGGCGCGCGGCGGCCGCCGGGGATGCTGCCTGCGGCGGCGGGGCGGGCCTGGGCCGCGGGCCGCGGGGCTCTGGGCGCTCGGGCGGCTCGGGCGGCCCGCGCGGGCGGGCGGCCGCCATGGGGAACAAGCAGACCATCTTCACGGAGGAGCAGCTGGACAACTACCAGGTGAGCCGCCGCCCTCCGCCTCTTCCCCAGGCCTCCCGAAAGCCCGGGCTCCCGCCCGCAGCGCCCCCCCACCCCCCCCCCGTGACCTTGGGCCGGTGACTTCCCTTGCCCAGCCTCAGTGTCCCCCCTTGGGGGTGAGGTCGCCTGCAGATGGAAGGTTCTGTCACGTTCACTTCGGCCACCTGTCCTCTCTTCTGGGGCGCCCGTCGCCCACCTCAGCGCCTGTGGCCTCGGCTCCATCCCAGGAAGGGCTGGGGGGCACATCAACCCCCAAATCCAGTCTTAAATAGAGGTGCCCCGTTGGGGCCCCTCCCCCTTGCCCCAGGGCGGAGATAATTGGAGCGAGGCCCCCTTTCTTAAAGCCCCCCCCGCACCGCAGCCGCGGGCCCCAGGCCCTCCGGGTGCCGAGCCGTCGCCCAGGCCGGGGCCGCCTCCCGGCTGGCCCGCCCGCTCCTCCGCCCAGGCTCTCCCTTCTCCCGCTCCCCGGCCCCCAAAGGCCTCCTGGGCCGACCACCCTCATCCTTCAAGACCCTGCTCTCGGCCCAGGCCTGGTGGCTCCCGCCTGCCATCCTAGCTACCCAGCAGACTGAGAACCGAGGATGGGGTTCAAAGCCAGCCTGCGCACGGAAGTCCATGAGGCTCTTGTCCAGTTAACCACCCAAAAGCCAGCGGGGAGCTGTGACTTAAGTGGAAGAGCACCAGCCTTGAGCAACCAAGCTAAGGGACAGCGCCTGGGCCCTGGGTTCAAGCCACTAACTAGCACAGATGCACACACACGCCTCTCTGACTCCCCAGGCAGACCTATTTTGTCACCTGTTCCTAGATTAGAAGACAGGGCCGCAGTGGCCACCCGCCTGTCCCCTTCATGAGTTCTTGGGCTGGAATGACGGGAAGGGGCCGCACTGTGGTCTCTGCGCCGCCGCCTCCTGAGCAACCCCGGCGCGGGCTGTTACACCCATGTTACTGGACAGTAGACAGACCCAGGAGCCATTGGGTGCCTTGGCTATGCGAGAATCTCCTGGAGCTGGAATGGTGTTCCAGGATTTGTCCCCATCACTTGGGATGAGGTGGGTGGGACAGGTGGGGTTTTTATTCCCTGCCATTTTGGGGGGGGGGTGGATTTAGTGTTTACACTCGGGGTCTGGTGCTGCCTCTGAGTTGTTTTGTGGATTGAGTGCTTACACTCAGGGTCTGGTGCTGCCTCTGAGTTGTTTTGTTTTTCCAAGGCTAGCACCCCACCGCTGTATCCAGCTCCGCTTCTGACTGTTTTGGGGGGTTCACTGGAGGTCAGAGTCTCAGGGATTTTCCTGCCAGTGCTGGTTTTGAACCGTGATCCTCCTCAGATCTCAGCCTCCTGAGTAGCTGGGATGGGAGCCACCAGTGCCTGGCTCGATTTTATTATTATCGTTTTCTTGTGGGGGGCTGCAGGTGTGTGGGCGGGGGCAAGGCTGGGACGGGGCGTCTCCCACAGACCTGCTTTGCTTTGCATGGTCCGATCCTGGGGTGGCAGCCTGTGGCCCCCTGTGGCGTAGGCAGGCGACAGGTGTGTTCTGGGAAGGGCGTGCGTGGGTCGAAGGGCGCTCTGCCCGACACGGGGGTTCAGAGGTCACCCGCTCGAGTGGTCCTAGGAGATGGCGAGGGGTTTTGCTCACCGGGTCGTGGATGCGCTCTGCCCTCCAGGCGGAGGGAAGGGCTCGGGCGCGGCCCCGAGCGGCGGGGGGCGGGGGGGCTGGGTCCCCGCTCCGACAAGCCCGCGTTGGGTTACCACCTGGACAGAGCCGGTCTCTGCATTGAGTTCTGATCCTGGCTAGACCGTGCCAGGCAGCGTGGGAGAAACAAGAGCCAGGAAACCTAAGAACCCCGCACCCCCATCCTCCCTCTGGCTCTCCGGCATGGCTCCCCGCCTCTCCTGGGACTCACCCGCTGTCCCTGGCTGCCGTGGAGCCCCAAAATCAGGCTTCTGTCCAGATGACTCCTCCGCATCCCACATCCCTTTCCCAGAATCCTCAGCCCCCTAGAGCCCCCCGCCCCCCGCCTTCCCCACGCCCCACTGCGCGCCTTCCAAGCCCAGGGGGGCGGAGGCGCGGCTCAGGTGGCAGAGGGCCAGTCTTGTGGGTGAAGTCAAGCAAGGCCTCAAGGCCCCGAGTTCAAGCCCCAGTAACCACCCACAATCACAACACAAGCCCTGGGGTTCGGCTCAGTGGTAGAGTGCTGGCCTAGCGTGCGTGAAGCCCTGGGTTCGATTCCTCAGCACCACACACACAGAAAAAGCCCCCTGTGGTGCTGTGGCTCCAGTGGCAGAGCGCTAGCCTTGAGCACAAGAAGCACAGAGACAGTGCCCAGGCCCTGAGTTCAAACCCCAGGACTGGCAAAACAAGCAAGCAAAAAACCCCACAAGCCCTGTGACTCGTCTCTCTGGCTACTCACCTGGGACCCCCACACGCTCCCTCCTCCACAGATTCCCCCCCCCCAGCAGAGTCCACCTGCTTGCCCCGCCTCCTGTCTGCCCGTTTACAGTCCATTGTAAAACTCATTTTCTTTTTTGGTCTGTCCTGGGGCTTGAACTCAGGGCTTGGGCGCTGTCCCTGAGCTCTTTTGCTCAAGGCTGGTGCTCTACCACATTGAGCCACAGCGCCACTCCCAGTTTTCTGGTGGTTCATTGGAGATCAAGAGTCTCATGGACTTTCCTGCCTGGGCTGGCTTCTAACTGCAGTCTTTAGATCTCAGCCTCCCGAGTAGCTAGGATTATAGGTGTCGGCCATCAGCACTTGGCTGGTTTTATCTTATTTTCTTTCTTATGAAAGTAATCTACATACAGGCCAGGTGCCAGTAGCTTGTGCCCCTAATCCTAGCTACTTGGGAGGCTGAGCTCTGAAGATCATGGCTCAAAGCCAAGGAAACTCCCCCCCACTCACTCGGTCATGGGGCCTGCGCCTCGGGGCTTGGGTGCTATTAATGAGCGCTTTTACTCAAGGCTAGCACTCTACCACTTGAGCCACAGCGCCACCAAGAAACCCTGATCTCCCTTGAACCATCACAAAACGGGAAGGGGGGCTGTGGCTCAAGTGGTAGAGAGCCAGCCTTGACTAAAAAGGCTCAAGGACAGCACCCAGGGCTTGAGTTCAAGGCCCAGAACTGGCACGCTGAAGGGGGGGGAGGGAGGGAGGGGGGGGGAGGGAGGGAGGGAGGAAGGAAAAGGCTGAACCCCATCCCCAGAAGAGGCCCCGCCATCTTTCCTAGCCCCCATGGCGGATCAGGTGGCTCAGAAGGAAAACCTCATTGTGGCTCCACAGGGTCTGGAAACTTCTCCCGCCCCTCCCCCGTTCCGCCCAGGGAAACCCTAGCCGTCCTGCGCGGTCCTCTTTGGGCATGGAATCCAATCGCCCTGGCGGCCGGCACCTTTAGATTCTGCAGCGCCAGGCGGGCCGCCTGCCAGGCCGGGCCGTGGCCAGCCGCCCGTCAGCGCGGGGATGAGGCCGGGCTCGGAGCTCCGCGGAGCCTGCCGCCCCAGGCAGAGCAGCCGCCCGTCAGCGCGGGGATGGGGCCGGGCTCGGAGCTCCGCGGAGCCTGCCGCCCCAGGCAGAGCAGCCGGCCGTCAGCGCGGGGATGAGGCCGGGCTCGGAGCTCCGCGGAGCCGGCCGCCCCAGGCAGAGCAGCCGGCCGTGGGGATGAGCCGCCGGCCCCTCGGGGTGGGCTTTCATCCTAGCGGGGGCTGCCCGCTGCTTCTCCCGGCTTCCCTCCCGGCCCAGGCTCGCAACCCCCATCCAAGACTCCGGTGGGTCTAGTTATCTGTGGCCAGTCCTGGGGCTTGGACTCAGGGCCTGAGCGCCGTCCCTGAACTTCTTTTTGCTCAAGGCTCGCACCCCACCTCTTGAGCCACAGCGCCCCTTCCGGCTTTTTCTGAGTAGTTGGTTGGAGATGAGTCTCATGGACCTTCCCGCCTGGCTGGCTTTGCACCGGGGTCCTCGGAGCTCAGCCTCCTGAGCAGCTGGGGTGACAGGCATGGGCCACCGGCGCTGAGCTCGCTGCCCGGCTTTCCCTGGCTCGTTGGAGGAAAGTCTCAGGGGCTTTCCCGCCCCGGCCGACTCCGGTTGGGATCTTCAGATCTCGGCCTGCCAAGTGGCTGGGCTGGCCGGCAGGCGCGGCCCGGGGTCCCCTGACCTGCCCGTCCCGAGCGCCCAGAAGCCCGGCCGGCCTCGTGGGTGCTCCCTCGGCCCGTGCCAGCACACGGCAGGCCCCAGGCAGGGACGGGCCCGGGCAGCTGGGGACGGCTCGGGACACACTCCCAGGGCCCTGCACACCTGCGCGCGACCCGGCCCCTGCCTGCCCCTGGCCTGTCACTGGCCCTCACACCTGCTGTGCCCATCCAGGGGCCCCCCTTTCCCCCGGTCATGCCCCCCGAGGGTGCACGGCCCGTGCCGGGGCATGGTCTGGACTGCTGGAGCCCTAGGTCTCCCAGGGGTGGGGAGGCTGGGACTCTGTGGGACTGGAAGGGAGGGGGGGAGGGGGGAGGGAGCCAGCAAGCCAGCTGGGGTTGCTTAGGCTGTGGTGTGCTTACCCTTCCCAGGACTGTACATTCTTCAATAAGAAGGACATCCTCAAGTAAGTACAGCTTTCTGTCTACTTTGGGGCTGTGGTAGGGGTGAGGCGGCAGGGGGGGTGGGCTGTGCCCTGGTTGTGGGCGCTGGAGTGGAGGAAGAGCCATGGGAGTCAAGTCCGGGATGGATGGATGGGTTCAAGAATGCCCCCTCCCCCCTCCCCCCCCCCCCCCCGCCTTCCCTCCCCCCCCCCCACCCAGGCCTTCCTGCCAGGAATAAAGCGGTGTACAGATCACCCCGGGGGAGGCGTTAGCTCCTCACCGTGGCCTTGTCTCAGGCGATCTGCTGGTCATCCCAGCACTCTGGAGGCCGGGATCGGAGGACCGCGGCCCGAGGCCAGCCCGGGCAGGACAGTCCGGGGGACTCTCAATCCCCAGTGAACCCCCAGAAAGCCAGAAGGGGAGGAGGCGCGGCTCGAGCAGTGGCGTGCCAGGCTAGAGGGGAAACGTGAAGCAAGGGCACGAAGCTATGAGTTCGAGCCCCGGACTGGCACTGTTTTTCTTTTTTTTTTTTTTTTTTTTTTTTTGCCAGTCCTGGGCCTTGGACTCAGGGCCTGAGCACTGTCCCTGGCTTCTTCCCGCTCAAGGCTAGCACTCTGCCACTTGAGCCACAGCGCCGCTTCTGGCCGTTTTCTGTATATGTGGTGCTGGGGAATCGAACCTAGGGCCCTCCTGTATCCGAGGCAGGCACTCTTGCCACTAGGCTATATCCCCAGCCCCCTGGCACTGTTTTTCTGGAAGGAATATGTGTCTCCTTTTATAGCGAGGGTTGGCACCATGGCCACGGCAGCCGCCTGGTCCTCGGAGGGCCCTCTGAGCCGTGGTCCCCCCCGCTCCCCCCCCCCCCCGGCTGAGGGTCCGATGTCCGTCCTCACCTGTCCTCTTTCTTCCCCGGGTGGGGGGCAGGAGAGAGGGAGGGGATGAGGCGGGGACACAGACCCGCTCCCCAGCCCTGGGCCCCCGCTCCCCAGCCCCCCACCAGCCAGCAAGCGGGCCCCCTCTGCGCAGGGTCACCCCTGAGGACCGCATGGCCAGGCCGCCCCCCACTCCAGCTGGCGGTGGCCCGTCCCCGCCCTGTCCTCTTGCCACAGTGAGGGACATGCCCCTTCTAACCCCCTTGGGAGAGGCAAGGTGAGGGGCCCTGGGTTCAAATCCCATCTCCCAGGATGGGGGGGCAGTGCCCCCTGCCCCCCCCCAGCCCTCTGCCACCCCTCAGCCTGGGAGCCACAAGCTGGTGACACCCCTGGGGGAGCCGCTGGGCGGCCGCGGGCAGGTCCCAGCCCCCCCACAGCCCCCGCCGCCCGACTCGGAGGCCCTGGGCACCCGGGCCGTGGGGATTCACCCGTCCACGCAGTGAGCGTTCGCTCTGTGCCCGGGGCTGCCAGGGCCCCTCCGGGCCGCAGCTCCCCTCGGCTCCCCGGGGAAAGGGCTTCGCGGGCCTCCCGCCGGGGGGGGGGGGGGGGTACCCGGGTCTTCCCTACGTGGTGGTCGAGGGGCGGTGCTCCGGGGCCCGGCCGGCGTTCACGCCCCGGGACTGCGGTCCCTGCACCCGCGGGGCGGGGCGGGCGGGGGGCTCCGCGCGGGGCGCCCCCCGGGCTCCGGCCTCCGAGTCCCCAGGCCGGCCCAGGCCCCGGGCGGCGCCGCCCCCCCCCCCAGCCCCCTCCCCCCACCCCCCACCCCCGCCCCACCACAGAGCAGATGGCGAGGCGGCAGCTCGAGCCTGGGGCCCGCGCTGGGCCCACCCCGTCCCCTCCCCTCCCCCCGCGCCCACCCCTCGCCCCACACACCCCGTTTGGGGCCCCTCGGCTTTCCCGGGCCGGGCCCTGCGGGGCCGCTCTGGGGGTTGCGATCTCAGGATGTGGGGTGAAGGCCGGGCTGGTTAGAAAGGTCTGGAGACTCATCGCCACCCAACCACCGAAAAGATGGGCGGAGAAAACTGAAGCCAGGGGGCGGGGAACGTGGCCTCGGGGTACCGTGCCTCACCTCCCACCCATGAAGCTCTGGGTTCGATTCCCAGCACCCCATACACAGTAAACACCGGAGGTGGCGCTGCGGCTCAAGTGGCAGAGTGCTAGCCTTGAGCAAAAGGAGCCAGGGACAGAGCTCAGGTCCCGAGTTCAAGGCCCAGCACACACACACACACACACACACACACACACACAGAGCCAAAGCTAAAGGACAGTGCCCAGGTCCCGAGTTCAAGGCCCAGCACACACACACACACACACACACACACACACACACAGAGCCAAAGCTAAAGGACAGTGCCCAGGCCCCATGTTTAAGAACTAGTCCAGCACAAACAAAGAAGATGGGAAAGAGGGAGGGAGGGAAGGAAAGGAAAACAATGTTGTCAAGTGCAGGGATTGTGAATTCCTCCTGGAGGAACTGCAGAGGAAGCCCTGGGGCAGAAGCTAGGATTTCCTGCCTCCTGCTTTGTCTCCAGAAGCTTCTTTGTGGTTCTGGCCCTTTGTGCTTTGGCTTTTTATTCCCCCCCCCCTCCTAATTCGCTTTGCCAGTCACTGGTGGCTCCCACCTGTCATCCTAGCTAATCAGGAGGCTGAGATCTGAGGGTCGGGGTTCCAAGCCAGCCAGGGCAGGAAAGTTCATGAAACTCTTATCCAATGAACCACCCGAAAACCTCAAAGTGGTCCCCGCTAGCCCTGAGTACAAAAGAGCACCGGCCGGGGCCTGGGGCAGGGTGAGCTGCCCGGGACTGCAGGAGCAACGTAGCACTCAGCCAGACACCAAGAGTCGGGGCACTCCCGCAAGGGTGGGGCGACTGGGCCTCGGGGTGACACTTGGGGCTTGCGCCTGTCATCCCCCCCCCCGCCCTCCCCCGCTCGGGAGGCTGAGGTTGAGTTTGAAGTCAGCTGGGAGCAGACAAATCTGAAGAGACTCTGATCTGCAGTTAGCCAGCAAAAGGCAGGAAGCGGAGAGATGGCTCAAGGGGTAGAGCACCAGCCTTGCGCAGAGAAGCCAAGGAGAGGGTGAGCCCTGGGTTCAAGGCCCCAGCACCGGCGCACACACGCGCGTGCACGGGCACACACGGATCGAGACCCTCAGGAGGGTGCAGGAGGCGGGGGCGACCTGGTCACAGCACCGTGTGTGTGTGTGTGTGTGTGTGTGTGTGTGTGTGTGTGTGTGTGTGTGTGTAACACTTGGGGTCCTGGCGGAGGGGGGTTTTCAGAGGCTCAGGCAGGGCCACGGGGGTGTCCGGGAGGGAGCCCAGGGCTGAGTGTGCCCCTCTGCTTCTCGTAGACTCCACGCCCGGTTCTACGAGCTGGCCCCCAACCTGGTCCCCATGGACTACCGGAAGAGCCCCATCGTCCACGTGCCCATGAGTCTCATCATCCAGATGCCTGAGCTCCGGGTAGGCGGGGTGGGGGCGGGGCCCAGGGGCGGGGGTCTGGGGTGGGCGGGGCCGGGGCGGGGCCCGGGATCAGGGGGCGGGGCCGGGGGCGGGGCCCGGGCCAGGGGGCGGGGGCGGGAGGGCGGCTCAGCCCGCTCCCCGGTTAGGAGCCCGCGGTCCCTCTGCGTTCGTTAGGGTTTTCTCCCCGGTACCGGGGCTCCCACCCGCCATCCCAGCTCCTCGGGCGGCCGGGAGCTGAGGATCTGGGTGGAAGCCAGCCTGCGCGGAAAGGCCATGGAGGCTCCCTGCGGTGAGCCGCCCAAAAGGCCTGGAGTGCTGGAGCAGGAGCCTTGAGAAGAGATCGGACCCAACCGGGGGCCCGAGGTGATCGGACCCAACCCGGGGCCCGCGGTGATCGGACCCAACCCGGGGGCCTGGAGTCCTCGCCCGGGACCCGAGATGATAGGACCCAACCCGGGGCCCGAGGTGATAGGACCCAACCCGGGGCCCGAAGTGATAGGACCCAACCCCGGCCCGAGGTGATCGGACCCAACCCGGGGCCCGAGGTGATCGGACCCAACCCGGGGCCCGAGGTGATCGGACCCAACCCGGGGCCCGAGGTGATCGGACCCAACCCGGGGCCCGAGGTGATAGGACCCAACGGGGCCCGAGATGATCGGACCCAACCCGGGGCCCGAGGTGATCGGACCCAACCCGGGGCCCGAGGTGATAGGACCCAACCCGGGGCCCGAGGTGATCGGACCCAACCCGGGGCCCGAGGTGATCGGACCCAACCCGGGGCCCGAGGTGATAGGACCCAACCCGGGGCCCGAAGTGATAGGACCCAACCCGGGGCCCGAGGTGATAGGACCCAACCCGGGGCCCGAGGTGATCGGACCCAACCCGGGGCCCGAGGTGATAGGACCCAACCCCGGGACCCGAGGTGATAGGACCCAACCCGGGGCCCGAAGTGATCGGACCCAACCCCGGGGCCGACATGATGGGACCCAACCCCGGGACCCGAGGTGATCGGACCCAACCCGGGGCCCGAGGTGATCGGACCCAACCCGGGGCCCGAGGTGATAGGACCCAACCCCGGGGCCGAGATGATCGGACCCAACCCGGGGCCCGAGGTGATCGGACCCAACCCCGGGGCCCGGAGTCCGCACCCGGGGCCGAGGTGATCGGACCCAACCCGGGGCCCGAGGTGATCGGACCTAACCCCGGGGCCCGAGGTGATAGGACCCAACCCGGGGCCGAGATGATCGGACCCAACCCCGGGGGCCCGAGGTGATAGGACCCAACCCGGGGCCGAGATGATCGGACCCAACCCCGGGGCCTGCAGTCCGCGCCCGGGACCGGAACACAGAAAGGAAAGGAAACACGAGGCCAGCGCGGGAGGGGTGGGTGTTGCGCCCTGTTCACAGACGGAGACCGGGCTCAGGGGTTCGGGGCCCCGCAGGGGGCCGCCCTCTGCGAGGTCTCTGGGTGACGGTGAGGGTGGCCGTGGTCCCCCCAGGAAAACCCTTTCAAAGAGAGGATCGTGGAGTCCTTTTCCGAGGAGGGGGACGGCAACCTGACCTTCAACGACTTTGTGGACATGTTCTCTGTGCTCTGCGAGTCGGCGCCCCGGGAGCTCAAAGCCAGCTACGCCTTCAAGATCTACGGTAGGGGCAGGGCACCCCAGGCTCCCGCCTGCCGCCCCAGCTGCTCGGGAGGGCGGGGTCCGGGGATCGCGGTTCAAAGCCAGCTACGCCTTCAAGATCTACGGTAGGGGCAGGGCACCCCAGGCTCCCGCCTGCCGCCCCAGCTGCTCGGGAGGGAGGGGTCTGAGGATCGTGAGGATCGCGGTTCAAAGCCAGCCCAGGCAGGAAAGTCCATGAGACTTTTACCTCCAGTTCTCTCCCTGGCCACCAGAGGGCGCAAAGCACTCACCTCCGAGGCCAAAGGAAGACAGGCCCCAAAGCCCACCTGACCCCTGAGACCCGGCGTCACCCCCGGAGGGCCCCTGGAGGCGACGGCAGACCCCTCGTGTGGGCTGACCTATCCTAGACCAGAAGACCCCCACAACAACAAACCTCCTGACGGGCACCGGTGCTCGCGCCTGCCCCCCCAGCCGCTCAGGAGGCTGAGAGCTGAGGATCGCGGTTCAAAGCCGGCCCGGGCAGGAAAGTCCCTGAGATTCTCATCTCCAGTGAACCACCAGAAAACGGGAAGCGGCACCGTGGCTCAAAGTGGAAGAGCACCGGCCTTGTAGCAAAAGAGCTCAGGGACAGCGCCCGGGCCTTGAATTAAAGCCCCAGGACCGGCCTTACCCCCCGCCCCCCAAAACAGAGAAGGGCATCGGAATTCACCGTGGCGCCCCGCGTGCTACAGCAAGGCGCTCAGAGCCGCAGGAGGCCTCCTGCTGTGTGGGAACAGACTGGCCTGGTGGCCGGGGCACGGCCTCCCACTCCTGACCCACCGTTTGCTGTACTGGAATTGACGCAGGGCGTTTTGCTTCCTAGGGCAGGCACCCCACCACCCGAGCCCTGTCCCCCTCCTGTGCTTTGGTTAGTTTGGTCATAAGATTTCATCTGTGTATCCACGCTGGCTTGGACTGCGGTCCTCCTGTCGTTAGGATGCCAGGCTCAGCTTCGATGTGTTTCCTTGGCCTAGGCTGGCCTCACACCCACTGTCCCGGATCCGCCTCCCGTGGAGCAGGGATCGTGGGTGGGAACCGCTTTGATGGACCATTTTGTCGGTGGTGGTGGCCACAGGGCTTGAACTCTGGGCCCGGGCGCTGTCCCTGAGCTCTTCTTTCAGGCTAGCGCTCTCCCGCTTGGGCCACAGCGCCACTTCCCATTTTCTAGTGGTTAATGAAAGATAAGAGTCTCCTGCACTTTCCTGCCTGGGCTGGCTTTGAACCTTGGATCTCAGCCTCCTGACTGGCTGGGGTTACAGGCCTGAGCCACTGGCTTCTGGCTGATGGGCAGTATTTTTTTAATTTTAATTTTTTCCAGCCCTGGGCCTTGGACTCCGGGCCTGAGCGCCATCCCTGGCTTCTTCTTGCTCAAGGCTAGCACTCTGCCACCTGAGCCACAGCGCCGCTTCTGGCTTTTTCTATGTATGTGGTGCAGGGAATGGAACCCAGGGCTTCCTGTATGCGAGGCGAGCGCTCTGCCACTAGGCCACGTTCCCAGCCCGCCGGGCAGGTGGAGTCGCGTGTTTGGCATTTGCACGATGGAGGCGCTTACGTGCTGCCTGCGTTGGGCTCGAGGCCCGCGGCGGAGAGAACGTGGATCTAGACCAGGGCCCAGGCCCTTCCGCTCCTGAGTCGGCCTCTCCGGACGCTGACCCCGGGGTGACCAGCCCAGCCTGCGCTGGTGCACACAGCGGGCCTGCGGGGCGATGGCTGAGCGTCCCCGTCAGTGCGGGGGGTACCGAGGGCCCGCGCCCTCCTCAGCCCTCCCCGTCCCCCGCAGACTTCAACACGGACAACTTCATCTGCAAGGAGGACCTGGAGCGCACGCTGGCGCGGCTCACGCGCTCGGAGCTGGAGGAGGACGAGGTGGTGCTGGTGTGCGACAAGGTCATCGAGGAGGCCGACCTGGACGGCGACGGCAAGCTGGGCTTCGCCGACTTCGAGGACATGATCGCCAAGGCCCCCGACTTCCTCAGGTGCCCCGGCGCGGGGGGGGGCGCGCGGGGGCCCCGTGGGGAGCGGGGGGGGAGGCGCGGGGGCCCAGTGGGGAGCAGCGGGGGGGAGCAGGTTCCGGGCCCCGCTCCCCTCGGGCGGAGGCCGGGCCTTGTGTGGTGGGGTGCGGGGGGCCCAGGCCCGTCGTCCCGGGGGACTCTCCCTCCAGCGTGTCGCCCCCCCCAACGCGGGAGGTGGAGCCCGGCTCGAGTGGGAGCGCGTCATCCGTGAGCACGGAAGCCCAGGAGCACGGTGCCCGGGCCCCGAGTTCAAGACCAGCCTGGTGAAAGCACACGAGGAAGAACCCGGCGCCGCCGGGAGCCTGGGGAGTGGGCGTGGCTCCCCCCCCCCGCTCCCCCCTGCCGCTCCCCCCGCTCCCCCCGCCCCCCCGGCTCCTCCCCCGTTCCCCCCTCGCTCCCCCCCCCGCTCCCTCCCCCTCCTCACTGGGCCCAGCGTCCTCTCTGTGGCGCTGGCGTTCCGTGTGTCTCCCTCTCGTGGTGGCGGCGGGGCTTTCTCTTCATTTGGGGGGCTTGGTCTCGGCCCGGGCGCCCCCCTCGGCTCTCCGGCTCGGGGCTGGCGCGCTACCACTTCCAGCCACAGCTCCACTCCCGTTCCTTTCCCGGCCAGGCTGGCTTTGAACCACGACCCTCAGATCTCAGGCTCCTTCCCGAGTCTCGGGGATGACAGGCGCCTGGCCTTGGTGTGTGCGTGTGCTAAGACTGGGGCTCGAACTCAGGACCTGTGCGTGGCAGCTGAGCTTTTCCACGGCGGGGGGGGGGGGGGTCGGGGGCGTCCGCCCACCCGAGCCACGCCTCCACGTCCCAGTTGCGGCGCCTCCTGCCTGCCCGTGACCCGTGGCCTCTCTCTCTCTCTCTCTCTCTAGCACCTTCCATATCCGGATCTGAGGAGCCCGCGGGGCTGGGACACCCCTCTGCACGGCGCCTCCCGGGAAGGCACCCGGACTCTCCTCAGGGTACCCCAAGGTCTGGTTCCGTCCGGAGGATCAGGGTTCAAAGCCGGCCCGGGCGGGGAAGCCAGGGGGCTCACGCCTCCAACCAGCCACTGAGGAAGCCGGGAGCGGAGCGGCGGCTCACGTCGTAGGGTACCAGCCCCGAGAGGAAAGCTCGGGGGCGGCGACTGGGCCCCGAGTTCAAGTCACGCGCACACGCGCACGCAAGAAAACTCCCCCGGAGGCGCCGGCAGCAGCCCCGATGGCCTGGTGACGCCCCGGTCACCCCAGAGTCGTGAGAGCCAGGCGCTGTGGTTCCACAAGCGATGCACTCTCTTCCAAACCCCGCGGCGGGGCTGCACCCCCCCCCCCGCCCTGCCGCCGTCCCCCACGCCCGCCCCCCACGCCCGCCCCCCCACGCCCGCCCCCCACGCCCGCCCCCCACGCCCGCTGGGGCGGCTCTACAGCGACTTCTGAGGATGCTGGATGGGCGGTGTTTTCATTTCACTGCTGCTTTTGCGGGGGGCGGGGGGTGGGTCTTGAACTCGGGGCCGGGGCGCCGCCCCTGAGCGCGTTCACTCCAGGCTGGCGCTCTGCCACCTCGAGCCGCAGCGCCACCTCGGCTTTCCGGTGGCCCGGGGGATTGGCGTCTCACGGACTTTCCCGCCCGGGGTGGCTCTGAACCGCCAGCCTCGGCTCTCCGCCTCCGAGCGTCTGGGGTGACGGGCGTGCGCACCGACCGGCCCCCGGCCGATCCCCAGCCATCGTGTCCCCCGCCCTGCGAGGAAAGGGAAAATAAAATGTGTCCCCTGGCCCAGGGCCGCCCCGCGCTTGGCAGGTGTTCCCAGGTGGGAGGCGGGCCCCGCCCGCCACTCCGGGCCTCTGTGTGGGGGGCCCGTGGCTTTGGGGAGTCCCCGTCTTCCTGCGGCCTGGTTCCCTCCGCGGTCGCGTGGCTGGGAGGCCCTGGAGAAGCAGGCGCGCCCAGGAGAGCTGCCCCCCCCCCCCGCACGCCCAGGAGAGCCGCCCCCCCCCGCACGCCCAGGAGAGCTGCCCCCCCCCGCACGCCCAGGAGAGCTGCCCCCCCCCCGCACAGCCCAGGAGAGCTGCCCCCCCCACGCCCAGGAGAGCTGCCCCCCCCCTGCACGCCCAGGAGAGCTGCCCCCCCTGCACGCCCAGGAGAGCTGCCCCCCCCGCACGCCCAGGAGAGCTGCCCCCCCCCACGCCCAGGAGAGCTGCCCCCCCCGCACGCCCAGGAGAGCTGCCCCCCCCCCGCACACCCAGGAGAGCTGCCCCCCCCCGCACGCCCAGGAGAGCTGCCCCCCCCCGCATGCCCAGGAGAGCTGCCCCCCCCCGCACGCCCAGGAGAGCTGCCCCCCCCCCGCACGCCCAGGAGAGCTGCCCCCCCCGCACGCCCAGGAGAGCTGCCCCCCCCCCCCCCGCACGCCCAGGAGAGCTGCCCCCCCCGCACGCCCAGGAGAGCTGCCCCCCCCCGCACGCCCAGGAGAGCTGCCCCCCCCCGCACGCCCAGGAGAGCTGCCCCCCCCCGCATGCCCAGGAGAGCTGCCCCCCCCACACGCCCAGGAGAGCTGCCCCCCCCACGCCCAGGAGAGCTGCCCCCCCCCTGCACGCCCAGGAGAGCTGCCCCCCCTGCACGCCCAGGAGAGCTGCCCCCCCCACGCCCAGGAGAGCTGCCCCCCCCGCACGCCCAGGAGAGCTGCCCCCCCCCGCACGCCCAGGAGAGCTGCCCCCCCCCCGCACGCCCAGGAGAGCTGCCCCCCCCGCATGCCCAGGAGAGCTGCCCCCCCCCGCACGCCCAGGAGAACTGCCCCCCCCCCGCACGCCCAGGAGAGCTGCCGGGGGCTGCGAGCCCTCCCCCCGCACGCCCAGGAGAGCTGCCCCCCCCCCCCCGCACGCCCAGGAGAGCTGCCCCCCCCCGCACGCCCAGGAGAGCTGCCCCCCCCCCGCACGCCCAGGAGAGCTGCCCCCCCCCGCACGCCCAGGAGAGCTGCCCCCCCCCGCACGCCCAGGAGAGCTGCCCCCCCCCGCACGCCCAGGAGAGCTGCCCCCCCCCCCGCACGCCCAGGAGAGCTGCCCCCCCCCGCACGCCCAGGAGAGCTGCCCCCCCTGCACGCCCAGGAGA
>NC_063180.1:45903511-45956161 GCF_023159225.1 Perognathus longimembris pacificus
CCCAGGACTGCCACCCAAACAAGCGACGAGAAGCCAGCGGGGCCCGCCTCCGTGTCGGCTGAGCTTCCTCGCCGGGGAGGCCTCCACGCGGGGATCGGCTCCACGCAAGCCTGGCCGCGCGACACCCCCAGTCCCTGCGGCCCCTGCACCCCGGGGGCCTGTCGACTTAGTCACCGCGGAGCCAGGGGGACCCTGAGCTCGTGGGCCGAAGGCCGCTCCTCCCCCGGGGCCCCGGCTCAGCGCTGGCCCACCCCCCCCAGCCCGCCCCTCAGTGCCCCCCCAGCCCACCCCTCGGGACCCCCCCCAGTCCACCCCTCAGGACCCCCCCAGTCCACCCTCAGGGCTCCCCCCAGCCCATCCCTCAGTACCCCCCCAGCCCGCCCCTCGGTGCCCCCCAGCCCACCCCTCGGGACCCCCCCCAGTCCACCCCTCAGGACCCCCCCCAGTCCACCCCTCAGGACCCCCCCAGCCCTCCGCAGAGCGGCCCAAGCTCACGCCCATTGCTCGAATCCCCCCCACCCCCCTTTTCTCCGGCGCCAGCACTGTCGGGTGGACGGGTGGACGGGGCCCCGCACTCGAGATAAGAGGCTCATAGGCTCTTGGGGGGCTGGGCGGGCTCTGAGCCTCAGTGTCCGGCTCTCGGCCTCGGGGTGCTGGGGGTGACAGGCGGGGGCACCGGCGCCCAGCGCCGCACGCGCTCTCGCAAGCAGCAGAGTGGCCACAGCAGACTCGAACCCGGCCATGGCCGAGGGCTGCGCGGGCAGGGGTGGAAGGCGGGCGTCTCCGCCCCGGCCCTCAGCCGCCAGCGTGGCCTCCCCGATGGTGGGCCCGGCGTCCCCCCCCCCCCGCGGGCCCCTCACCTCCACGCCCTCCTCCCTGGGCGGCTCCTGAGGACCGGCGTCCCCGCTCCCCTTGGGGTGCAGGAGGGACACCTGGGGCTTTGTGGGGGGCCTGGGTGGGGGGGGGCCTGGGTGGGGGGGACCCTGGGCGGGGGGGGGCTGGGGAGGGCCTGGGCGGGGGGGCCTGGGCGGGGGGGGGGGGGGGCCGGGGGCGGGGGGGGGGCGGGGGGGGGCGCCTGGGCGGGGGTGGCCTGGGGGGGGGCGCCTGGGCGGGGGGGGGCCTGGGCGGGGGGGGCGCCTGGGCGGGGGGGGGGCCTGGGCGGGGGGGGGCCGGGCGGGGGGGGGGCCCTGGGCGGGGGGGGGCCTGGGCGGGGGGGGGCGGGGGGGGGCCGGGGGGGCCTGGGCGGGGGGGGCGGGGGGGGCCGGGGGGGGCCTGGCGGGGGGGGCCTGGGCGGGGGGGGCGCCTGGGAGGGGGGGGGGGCCTGGGCGGGGGGGCGGGCGGGGGGCCGGGGCGGGGGGGGGGGGCCTGGGCGGGGGGGGGGGGGGGGGGGGGGGGGCCTGGGCGGGGGGGGCCGGGCGGGCGGGGGGGGGGGCCCTGGGCGGGGCCCGCCTCAGGGGCCGCCGCTGACAGGCAGCCCGGGCCCACGCCGGGCTGATGGAGGCCCAGGGTGACTGCATCGTGCAGATCACCGTCCTCCAGCTGCGGGGATGCGGCGGGCGGGCGGGGGGGGGCGGCATCAGACGCCAGGGGCCCAGCGCTCACCACACCTGCTGCCAGCCAGGGACTGGGGGGGGGGGGCGCCCTGTCCTCACCGCCAGCGGGCTCCCGGCCTCTGCTTCCCTCCCTGCCCGCTTCCCTCCCTCCCTTCCTTCCATCTCTCCTTCTATCCCCTTCCTTCCTTTCTCCCTCCCTCCCTCCTTCCTTCCTTCCTTCCTTGCTAGTCCTGGGGCTTGAACTCGGGGCGCTGAGCCCCTCTTTCTGCTCCGGGCTGGCACTCCAGCCCCCGTGGCCCCGCGCCACCTCCAGCAATACTCGCGTCCGCCCCTGGGCTGACCTCGGCCGCTCGAATAGCTGGAATGACAGGCCGGGGGGGGGGGACCAGGGACAGCCGGTGCGGGGGGGAGGATGCCCCCCCAGGCCCCGCCACCCGCACCCCGGGGAGGAGGGGCCTACCCGGGCACGCGGCGGCCAGCGTCTCCCCGAGTGGCTGGAGCTGCGCCTCCTGGTGCTGGCGGCGCGTCCCGCGTGCGGTGGCCGACCCCGGAGACCGGGACGCGCCGGCCCCACAGCCGGCGGATGACGACCTGGCGGCAGCGGTCGTGGGATGAGCGTCTGTCGGATTTGCCTGCTGGCTGGCTCTGAACCGCGATCGCCGCCGGCACCCGTCTCCCCACCACACCCACGCCCTCCTTTCCCCCTCCCTTTTCTTTCTCTGCCGGTTCTGGGGCCCGAACGCGGGGCCTGGGTGCCGGCCCCGAGCCTCTTGGTGCTCCAGGCTGGCTGGCGCCCCCCCCTTGAGAGGGGCTCGGTCTTGAGCGGTGCGTGGGAGGTGGGAGTCTCACGAGGACGTTCCTGCCCAGGCTGGCTTTGAACCGCGATCCTCAGAGCCCAGTCTCCTGAGCAGCCGCTTCCCTTTGCTCCCGGGCTGTGCGGCCTGGCCCCGGGCGGGCGGCCGGAGCTGTGTGTGTGTGGGGGGATACCTCGGGGTCTCCGCGGGGTCCCCTCACCTGTAGGACAGTGTTGGCCTCTCTCTACCTCCCCTCTGCTTGGGGGGGGGGGTCCTGGGCTTGTCCGCCCCTTCCTGGGGGTCCTCTATCGCTCTCACGCGGGAGGATGGCCACGGGTAGCCTCGGTGGCGTGTGGTCGCAGGGCACCCCAAAACCGCCAAGGACGACATGGATGCGTGGGCCCCTGGAGAAAACCTCTAGGGCTTCTGTTTATTCAAGTGAGGAGCCCCCCAGATAGACCCCAAAGGCGGGCACAGGAGAGGGGCTGCAGATTGGTCACAGAGGGCTGTCCATCAAGGGATGTCAGGGGACCTTCTTTGGGGGCGGAGGCCCAGCCCCCGAAGGATGGGCCCCTGGGGTACCCCTCCATTATACACGTGCTCGCCCCAGGAGCAGGAAGGGGAGGGACAGGCCAAGGTCAGCCGTGGCCCCTTAAAGGCACGGCTGACCCCAACAGGACAGGACGTAGCGGGGGCTGCTCAGTCTGCCTGGCGGGGCGTGCGTGTCACCCCGGCTCCCCGGGAGGCTGAGGAGGAGGATGGCGGTTCAAAGCCAGCCCGGGCTGGCAAGTCCGGGGTCTCATCTCCAACGAACCGGCAAAAAGCCAGAAGCGTGGCTCAAGGGGTAGAGCGCCGACGTTGCACAAAACAGCCGGGCAAGCGCGGGAGACCCGAGTTCAAGCCCTCCCCCGCCAGCTGCCACCCCAAGGCACAGCCCTCCTTGGCCCGCCCTCCCCTCCCCCTCCCCACTCAGCACAGGGCTGGACCACAGGCACACTCACGCACGCACGCGCACACACACACACACACGCCGGACGTGGAGGTGTGGCTCAAGGGGCAGAGCACCAGCCTTGAATGAAAATGCAAAGCGAGAGCACGAGGCCCCGGGTTCAAACCCCAGCCCTAGCACCGGGGAAAGCAAGCCCACCATGGGCCTGTGTGGGCCTGGAGCCGGGGCTGGGCAGCGGGACTCGAACCCGCGCCGCGCCCCGGGAGCCGAGCCTTACTTGCGGGTGGTGAAGCCGCGGAGCCAGGGGGGCAGCGCGCCGGGGGGCTGGGCGGCCGGGGTCCGCGCCCCCAGGAACGGCTCGGCCGCGGCCCCTTCCGGCTCGCGGCCCGGGCGGAGCTGCTCCAGGCCCCCCTCCACCCCGGCCGCCCTGGGGTGCCCTTCATACCTGCCTGGGGCCACGCCCTCCGCCACACCCGGGAGCCCCACCGACGCCCGGCGCTGGGCCCCGCCCCCCAGGTCCAGAGTGAGGCGACCGGGCTCCGGGCTCTCGGGCCAGGCGGGCGGGCGGCACCTCCACCCCCCACTTGCTGTCCCTGACATCGATCGCCGCTGCCCTGCCCCCTCGAGGACAAACGGGGGAGTGGGGGCGCCGGTGGTTCGAAGCCTGGGCAGGAACGTCAGCCGCTTCCTCTCCAAGCACTCAGCAAAAAGCTGCCAGGGGAGGTGAGGCTCAAGGGGCCGAGCACCGGCTTTGAGGGGAAACGCAAAGGGGCAGCGCCCGGGGCCTGAGTTCAAGCTCCAGCGCACACACGCACACACGCGCACACGCACGCACACACGCGCACACACACACACGCGCGCGCACACACAGCTTGGCGTTGAGACAGCCCAGTTCCACCGCCGCCCCCTGCTGGCGAATCCCAGGCATTGCCGTCCTTGTCCCCGTCTCCTCCTGATAGCTTTTCTCCTAGGGGACCCGGGAATGGAAATGGACGGTTGACCAGGACGCCTTCCTGAAGGGCTCTGCTCAACCCCTGTCCCCCCCTCCCCCCCCCCCTCCCCCCCCCCCGCTCAACCCCCGGGGGGCCGGGCAGTCTCGGGGAGAGGCTCGCTGGCTGCCCAAGGCCAGAGCCCAGGACTGCCGTGGGGCTTTGTAGTGAACTGGGTCACACGCGTGTGCTGTGTGCGTCTTCCGCAGCCTCACGAGACTTTTCTATTGGTGGCACAGATCTGCTTCATGAACTTGAGGAGCGGAGGGGGGAAAATGACTTGATTTCTTTCCTTCTTTGTGGTTTTGTGCCAGTCCTGGGGCTCGAACTCAGGCCTTCACACTCTTGCTTGGCTCTTTCGGGTGCTCTACCCCTTAAGCCACATCTCCACGCGTGGCTTTTGGCCAGTTCATTGGACCCGCGTCCCGAGGATCCGTGAGCCTGGCTGGCTTTGAATGAGGACCCTCAGAGCCCAACCTCCAGAGCGGCCAGGACTCCAGACTTGGCCACCGGCGCCTGGCTTCGGAAGTGATTCTACCGGACAGTTAGGGACGTCGCCACAGCTCACGGGGCCTCGGCCCCCCAGTCTCCAAGCCGCTGCCACCCCCCTCGGGCCCACAACGCTCCCATTTTGCAGGCTTTCTGGCAATCCAGCTCAGAAAGGCTCCAGTCGGGGCCCGGTGTTTCGCAGCCAAGGGGGCCTCGGGTGGCCTTCTCTGTAGAGAACCCAGCTCCCCCAAGTGCCACGCGAAAATCAAATCGTCATCCTAGCTACTCAAGGAGGCTGAGATCACAGTTCAAAGCCAGCCTGGACAGGAAAACCTGTGAGACGCTCATCTCCAAGGAACGGCCAAAAAGCCAGAAGTGGAGTTGTGACTCAGGTGGTGGAGCTGTGCGTGAAAAAAGCTCAGGGACAGCACCCAAGCCCTGAGTTCAAGCCCCAGTATCGGCACCTGTACACACACACACACACGCTTGCACGCACGCACACCTGTGCACCTGCACACACAAATTCTTCCGAGTGTCAAGCCAGTTAGTCGCTCATGGCATTTGGGATCAGGGCTGGCTGGAAAGAGGAGAGGCTGAGGACCACACCTTAAGAAACCTGTTCTGCGGCCTCCCAGGGGCCCGATGGCCGGAGGCCCAGCCCGGGGACACTGCTGTGCCTGGCCAGGATTGTTTACTCCTTGCCCCGCCCTGACCTCCAGGGTCCCTCCACACTGCCCCTTCCCCTTCGCACCTGGGGTGAGGTAACTGCCTTGACTGTGTGTGTGTGTGTGTGTGTGTGTGTGTGAATTCCGGGACTTGGCTCAGGGCCTGGGCGCCGTCCCTTAGCTTACTCCATTCAAGGCCAGCACTTTACTACTTCCGTCACAGCGCCACTTCTGGCTTTTTGCTGGTTCACTGGAGATGAGAGTCTCACGGCCTTTCCTGCCTGGCTTTGAACCGCGGTCCTCAGGTCTCAGCCTCCCGCGTAGCTGGGAGGACAGGCGGGGGCCACCAGCGCCCAGCTCTAGAAGCACTCTTAAAATGTGTTAATCAGGGTCGGGATGTAGCTCAGGGGCCAAGGGCTTGTCCAGCAAGTACAACCTCCTGGTTCGATCCCCAGCACCACAAAATAAAAGACACACAGAGGAAAAAATACAGTTAAAAACGCACTGACTGAAAACGAAGGCAGGCATGGGTGGCTCCAAAATGCATTAACGGACACTAACCGCATGTTCTGCTCTGTAAACCCGCTCCCTGCTCGCTGTCCCCTCGCCCCCCCCCTTTCCCCTAAAAGCAAACAATACGATTCCTGGGTGACAAAGACCACGGACACCCTTCCAGAAAGAACGGCAATAAAACGTTCCGGAATGCTGTCAGGTCGCCCTCATCCGAAGGTAACCGGTAGTCAGGAAAACCCAGATGCCGGCGCACACAGAGGGGAGTCGAGATGAGGAACCGCGAGACCCCTGGACGTCCTCCCCCATCTCGTAGGAGAGCGTCCCCCGGTCACCAGCCCACAACGCCAAACGCACGCGAGCGCCTGCCACCCTGCTGAGGATGTGTCTGTAAAAATCCCCGGCTCGGAGAGCTCGGGCCACTGTCCACACCCGAATCCCCCCCCCCCCCCCCCCGCCGTCCACACCCGAATCCCCCCCCCCCCGCCGTCCACACCCGAATCCCCCGCCCCCCCCGCCGCCGTCCACACCCGAATCCCCCCCCCCCCGCCGTCCACACCCGAATCCCCCCCCCCCCCCCGCCGTCCACACCCGAATCCCCCCCCCCCCCCCCCCGCCGTCCACACCCGAATCCCCCCTGCCGTCCACACCCGAATCCTCCCTGCCGTCCACACCCGAATCCCCCCCCCACCGTCCACACCCGAATCCCCCGCCGTCCACACCAAACCCCCCGCTTGGAGAGCTTGGTCCGCTGTCCACACCCGCTGCGCCCGGGCTCGAGCTTGCTTCCAATAAAGTCCCTTTGCCTGTGCATCGGGTCTCGTTACTCTGGGGGTCGTCACGGGGTCTCCAATTCTGGGCACTTCAACCCTTATCGCAATGAACCACCCCAAAGCCAGCGTGGAAGAACAGCTCCCGGGCCCTGAGTTCAAGTTCCACTGTAAGCTCAAACAACAAGGAAATACAATTGCCTTCCCGCCTCACTGGCATCTCTTCCTATGAGGTTATAAAGTTTTTCCCCTTTCTACTTTCTTGAATGCTGACTGCCTTTTGGCTTGTCACCCCCACACAACTTCTCGTGTGTGTGTGTGTGTGTGTGTGTGTGTGTGTTGTGTGTTCTTTCTTTGTGCCAGTCCTGGGGCTTGAGCTCAGGGCTTAGGTGCCGTCCCTGACCCTCTCTGCTCAAGGCTGGTGCTCTATCACTCGAGCCACGGCACCACATCCGGTTTTCTGGTGGTTCACTGGAGATGAGAGTCTCACGGACGTTGCTGCTGGGGCGGGCTTTGAACCGCGATCCTCAGACCTCAGCCTCCCGGGTGCTGGGAGGACAGGCGGGGCACAGGGCGTCCAGCCGCCCTGGGGGGATTTGAAGCTCCTTCCAGGGGAGCTGGCTGGGAGCTGGAGGGGGGGTGGGGAAGGCAGACCCGAGTTCAGTGCTCTGGGGTCCGGGGCCAGGCCCAGGGGCCGCCCCCCCCTGCCCCGCCCCTGCCTGCCCAAGCCCTGGCCCCCATCTCTGCAGGGCTGGACTCAGCCAGCGTCACCAAGCCCTCCCCTTGGAACGAGATCCATGACGGCGGATAGAGCTGCCCGCCGCGTCGGTAGGCAAACGAAGCCCCGGCTCGCGGCGCGAGACTGGCCATGGAAACAGACTCTGAGTCAGGGTCCTGGGCGGAGCCTGTTTTTCCCAGAATATTCCAGACCCGGCCCAGTGCTGAAGTGAGATGCCCCGGGCGGTCAGAGGCACGGCCGGCATCCAGCCATCAGGATGCAGAGATGGGGAGCACCGTGGTTCAAGGCCAGCCTGGGCGAAGCGTTAGTGCGAGCCTCCTCTTAGCAGACGCGCTGGTGGTGGCCCACGTCTGCCGTCCAGGCTACTCAGGAGCCGTAGCTCACCAACGGTCTCAGGCCAAAATGAAGGCCGGGCTGGGAAGGTGGCCTAGCAGTAGTGTGCTCGCCTAGCCTGCATGAAGCCCTGGGTTCAAGTCCTCAGCACCACACACACGGAGAAGGCCCCAGCCTTGAGCAGGGACGGCGCTCAGGCCCTGAGTTCAAGGCCCAGGACTGGCAAAAAAAAAAAGAAAAGAAAAGAAAGACCCCTATTTGAAAAATAACGAAAGCACAAACAGAGAGGGGGGAGGGGGCTAAGGCCGAGGGGAGGGGGGGCTAAGGCCGAGGGGAGGGGGCTGAGCCCGTGGGGGGGGGGCTGAGCCCGTGGGGCGGGGGCTAAGGCCGTGGGGGGGGCTGAGCCCGTGGGGGGGGGCTGAGCCCGTGGGGGGGGGCTGAGCCCGTGGGGGGGGGCTGAGCCCGTGGGGCGGGGGCTAAGGCCGAGGGGAGGGGGGCTAAGGCCGAGGGGAGGGGGCTGAGCCCGTGGGGGGGGGCTGAGCCCGTGGGGGGGCTGAGCCCGTGGGGCGGGGGCTAAGGCCGTGGGGAGGGGGCTGAGCCCGTGGGGGGGGGGGCTGAGCCCGTGGGGCGGGGGCTAAGGCCGTGGGGAGGGGGCTGAGCCCGTGGGGGGGGGGCTGAGCCCGTGGGGGGGGGCTGAGCCCGTGGGGCGGGGGGCTAAGGCCGTGGGGAGGGGGCTGAGCCCCTGGGAGCGCCGCGGGGCGGGGAGGGCGCCGCGGGCCCGGGCGCAGCCGCGGTGTCCAGGGCTCAGGCCGGGCTTCGAGCCGCCGACCTCAGCCCCCTGAGGGGCGAGGACGCCCGGCGGGTTGGGACGGTCGCCCGCCTCCTCCCGGGGAGCGCGCGCCGTGGGCCCCGCGGGATGCCGGCGGGCGGGGACGCGCGGGGGCGGGCGCCGGGCACGGCCCACACTGGCTGGGCTGCGGCCCCGCGCGGGGTGGGGGCGGGGCCTGCGTGCGGGGGCGGGCCGACGGAGGCGGGGCCTGCGCGCGGGGGGCGGGGCCGGCGGGGGCGGGGCGGGGCCGGCGGGGGCGGGGCCCGCGCGCGGGGGCGGAGGGAGGACTACGAGCCCCAGCATGCCCCGCGCGCGGCGGCCGTGCGGAGGGCGGCGGCGGCGGCGGCGGCGGCGGCGGCGGCGGCGGGGCGAGCGGGGCGCGGGCGGCGGGCGATGCCGGGAGCCGGAGCTCGCGCCGAGGAGGGCGGCGGCGGCGGCGGGGCGTCCGGGGCGGCGGGGCGGGAGCCCGCGCGGCTGTGCGGGTACCTGCAGAAGCTGTCGGGCAAGGGCCCGCTGCGCGGCTACCGCAGCCGCTGGTTCGTGTTCGACGCCCGCCGCTGCTGCCTCTACTACTTCAAGAGCCCGCAGGACGCGCTGCCGCTCGGCCGCCTGGACATCGCCGACGCCTGCTTCAGCTACGCGGGCCCCGACGACGCGGCCGAGCCCGGCGCCCCGCCGCCCGCGCTCTTCCAGGTGCACAGCGCGGGCGCCGTCACGGAGCTCAAGGTGCGGCGCGCGCGGCCCCGGGGCCGGCCCCCCCCCCCCCCGCCCTCCCCGGGCCCCCCCGCCCCGCCCGCCCCGGCCACCCCCCGCCCCCCCCCCCCGCCCCGCCCTGGGCCCGCCCCGCCCCGCCCCGGCTCGGTACCCCTGGCTGGGGCCGGGGCACGCGGGGAGGGGGCTCCCCAGCGCCCTCTCCCCGCCTCGGACTCGGATCCCTGTCTCCCCCTGCGCCCCCTCCCCCCCCGCGCCCCCTCCCCCCGCGCCCCTCCCCCCTGCACCCCCTCCTCCCGCGCCCTCCCCCCCTGCACCTCCCACTGCCCCTGCTTCTCCCTCAGCGCCCTGCCCCCCTGCACCCCCTGCTCCTTCTCCTCTCCCACCCCCTCTCCCCCCGCGCCCTCCCCCCTGCATCTTCTCCAGATCCCGTCTCAGCGAGGCTCTGGAGCAGCCCCACCGTGAGGGGGTTGCAGCTCCCACAGTTGACCTTGAGTATGTCCTTTGACCCCGCCGTGCTCTTAGCTGCCTCCTTTGTGAAAGTTGGGGGGACCTAGGATCGGCCCTCACTAGGGGCGCCCGGAGGAGATGACTTCCTATTTAAAGTGCTCTGTCAGTGTTCACTTAGAGTTTGAGGGAGAGGGCGGGTGACTCTCAGGGCGGGGGCTACGGCCCCTGGGCCCCTGGACGCACTCCTCACCATGCTCCCCTCCAGAGCGGCACCTCTCAGGGGCCCCCAGCCCGCCGTCGGGGCCTCGCGCTGATACTGCGCCTCTGCTCCTTGTTGGGGTCAGGGGAGAGGTGTGGTCTCCTTGGAGGCCCCCCTAACCTTCCGGCAGGGGATGGGGGGCCCGGAGCTGTGCTGGAGTCCCGGTGGTGGGGAGGGGGGCGGTGCTGAGTGAAGGGCTGGACTTCATCCTTTAGGGCCTGTCTGGGTCCCGGCCGCCTCCTCTCAGGGTCCTGCTCTCTGCTTGCTCTGTCTCCACCCTCACTCTCCTCTCTGGCTAACCCTTCCGAGGGGCAGGCTGGGATTTCGCCAGCCGGGCCCAGCCTCTCCCAAAGCCACTGGCCAAGTGAGAAGAGTGAGCCAGCTGGACGGTTCCTGAGGCCTTTGGAGCCCGCGGCAGCCGGAGCTTCTCCCAGGTCCTTCTGAAGAGCCTTTTTTTGTTTTTCCCCCAGCCAATTCCAGCACAGTGTGCTTCCTGGGGTGGGGTTTGAACTCGGGGCCTGGGCGCTGTCCCTGAGCTCCTCAGCTCAAGGCTGGCGCTCTGCCGCTTTGAGCCACGGCTCCACTTGTGGTTTTCTGGTGGTTTGTTGGCCGTTAGAGTCCCGCGGGCTTTCCCGAGTAGCTGGGCTGAGAGGTGTGAGCCACCGGCACCTGACTTCCTGTGTCTTTCGGGCTCTGTTTGCCTCTGAGTGGGTGTGTGTACACACGCAGCCTGCTTCTAGAAGCAAAGGGATCCAGGCAGGCTTGCCATTCGACTTGGGCTCACGCAGTGCCTGTATGAACTTCGGTAATAGCCCACGTGAAACTTTGGTCCAAGGCAGAGGCCTGTCCAGGGCACACATGCAGGCTGTCCCTGGGTTAGTTGACTTTCTGGTGAAATTGTTTGCTAAAAGAGAACAAAAAAAAAAACCAAAACCCTAAACACGCCAAAACAGAGCTTCCTGTTTCAGATTCTTTCAGACGACTTCCTGAGTCCTCTATCAGTTCCTTCACTTAAAAAAAAAAATCTAAGAAATGGTTGTGTCCATGTAAGTAGAAGCAAAGCTTTGCTACCTGGGGTGTAGCTTCTGACGTGAATGAATGGACTTGAACTTGCAGCCGGAGTCTCCCAGTGTTTTATGTTCTTTCCTGGTCAGGTGGTTGCGAGGGTTCTGGAAATGGGCATGGAAAATGGCTGGTGTATACCTGGGTATACTCGTATTCCCACAGGTGTGATTGGGAAGGAGCAGGGACTGGGTGATCGCTGTTGTGGATGACTGTCAGAAACACGATACAAAGTTACAGGATGAAAGCAGGGAGCCCCTGGCTCTCCCCTGTTATTATCCCAGCGACTTAGGAGGCCGAGATCCTTGTTTAAAGCCAGCCCAGGGAGGAAAACCCCAGACTCTTAGCTCCAGTGAACCATCCCAAAGCTGCAAGTGTAGGCAGGTGTGGTTCAAGCGGTAGAGCACCAGCCTTGGGGGAGGAGACAGGAAGCTGACCATGGATACTCATACCCGTCGATTGAATACATGAATCTGAGAAGGAGGGATCCCTGAGGCCAAGGGCCAGCTTGGTAGAAATGATGGAAAACAGGCAGCAGTCCAGAGGGAGGGGTTTTTGAATCTGCCAGAGTTGTTTTGTGCGCAGCCGTTCCTTTTGAACTGTAGGAGTAAGGAACTTGTCGTAGTCAAAATGTGAAATAACCGTTTATTCTCCTTTTCACATGAGCTGACCCCACAGCTAGTTCCTGTAGTTGTCAGTGCTTGGGTGGGGTGGGGTGGGGGGGTGGGGTGAGGTGGGGGGGCGGGGGCGGGGCCTGCCCAGCCACAGGGGAGGTCCGATTGCCCGTGAGTGAGTGAGGATTTCGTCCGGTGCGAGGCTGGCTCTGGATCGTCGTGTAGATTCCATTCCTCTGACAGATGTGTTAGGAAGAGCACGCCAGTCACTCCCATCGTCAAGCCAGTTCTTACTTTGCACCGTCTTCCTGCCTTCTTTGGAGAAGCTGTGGCTTTGTGGGGCTTTTCCAAAATGCTTCATTGCTTGAGTCCTGACGAAAGCTGCCTGTGGAATTTCTTGGTGCACTCCGTGATCTGGGCTGGCGCCGCGTGTTCCAGATGAGGGAAGGGGAGCCGGGGCGACGGAGTGAAGCTGCAGAGACGAGGAGGAGCGTCGCTGTGGTGTGTAATTGTGGGATCTGTCCCGGCACGTCCCCCCCTTGTGACTTGGGCGTCACTTGTTTTGGATAGGGTAAGGGGCAGAGCCTTTTGTTTTCCTTTTCCTTTTACTGTTTCTGCACCTGCCTGCCGTCAGTACCTGGAGCATTTTCCTTCCTGCCCGGTTTTGTCCCCAGCGGCCAGTACCACTTAGTAGTTGGTGGCTGGTGCGTGTACGTGTGCCGCGGTGCGAGAGGCTTTTCACTGAGAAGTACCGTGCTGGAGGCCAGGAGGCAGTGCAGTGGGCCAGCCCCACGGGTGGCGGGGGAAAGCCTGGACCCACCCGCCCGCCCTTTCCCACCTCTGCCGGCTCTGGAGCACAGGGAGCGCCGTCGAATGGCAGCACATCGAGTCCCCTTCCCTCTGCCTCCCCTCCTTTGTTTCTTTCATTCACTTTTTTATTTGTATGTGTGCTGGGATTTGAACTCAGGGCCTGGGCACTGTCCCTTGGCTTTTTCACTCAAAGCTGATGCGCTACCACTTGAGGCAAAGCTCCCCTTCCAGGTGATGATGATGATGATGATGGTTTTGCTGTGTTCACTGGAGATAAGAGCCTCATGGAGTCCCGCCCCCCTCCCCCGCTGGCTTCAAACCTTGATCCTCAGAGCTCACTCGCCTCCCGAGTGGCCAGGATCACAGGTGTGCGCCATCGCCGGCGCGCCGGCCGGCTCCTTTTCTCGTAAGCATCTGAACTTCACACGGACCTATGCCTCAGAGTCACATGCGGCTGACCAGCTCTGCGTCCCTGTTCTTAACCCACTTTTGTGGGAAGCAGGCGCGGTTCTCTGGTGTGGAAACTGCTTTCAGTTTAACAACAAACATTTGTTGGCTTGAGTAATCTTTGTGTGTTCAGTCTAGAATAGATGTGGTTAACCAACCTTCCTTGCCAAATTGTTGGGTTACACGCTTCTGTGCCGGGCATCCAGACCCACTCTAGATCTTGCGGACCCGCTTCCAGACCCACGCTGGGGTTTGAAGCACGGTTTGCCCCTTTAGGCTGTGAGCACTTCACCTTTCCTGGCTTTGTCATGGCTTCTCCGTGAGCTCCCCAAAGGCAAAGGACTTTCCAGCTGGGAGCCCGTGGCTCAAGCCCGAGAGCTGAGGATCGCGGTTCAAAGCCAGCCCAGGCAGGAAAGTCCATGAGACTCTCATCTCCAGTGAACCACCAGACAACTGGAAGTGGCACTGTGGCTCAAAGAGTAGGATGCCAGCCTTGAGCGAAAGAGCTCAGGGACAACAGCACCCAGGCCTTGCGTTCAAGCCTTAGGACTGACAAAAAACATGAATAAATGAAAGTCATCACCCAGGAAGCCTTGATTTTGGGGTGAGCACTGACACAGTAGAAATGATGGGCCAGGGGGCTGGGGATATGGCCTGGTGGCAAGAGTGCTTGCCTCGTATACATGAGGCCCTGGGTTCGATTCCCCAGCACCACATATATAGAAAACGGCCAGAAGCGGCGCTGTGGCTCAAGTGGCAGAGTGCTAGCCTTGAGCAAGAAGAAGCCAGGGACAGTGCTCAGGCCCTGAGTTCAAGGCCCAGGACTGGGAAAAAAAAAAAGCCAGGAACAGTGCTCAGGCCCTGGGTCCAAGCCCCAGGACTGGCAAAAAAAAAAAAAAAAAAGAAATGATGGGCCAGAAGCCCTCATGGGCAGACGTCACGCATCCTGACACCCCGTAGAGGTGGCGCCACTAGTGAAAGCCCACTGAATAGAAAAGCATGGGAACCTCAACGGGGGTTGTGGCTGGTCCATCCCCCAGCAGAGAGCCAGCCGCCCGTCCTGGGCTTCTAGGTATCTGGTGTTTCACGCACACAGTCTGGGCTTTAGGGACATTGCCACAGCCCCATTGCTCTGTAATGGGTTGGAGGTGTGGCTTGGTTGGTAGAGGGCCAGCTAATGAGTGAAAGTGGCAGGAACCAAGTTAAAGTTCTGGTCTCAGAACTAAACAAAAAGAATAAAGAAAGGGCCGTGTAATAAGTATTTCACTCTTGTAGGCCCGTGCCTCTGTCACTGCTGTACCCTGCCTGCCCTTGTGTTAAACAACCATACAGTGTGTGTGTGGCGGGGGGGTGGGGTGGGAGGGGTAGCTGTTCAAAGCCAGCCGAAGTAAGGAAGTCTAGGAGACTCTTATCTCCTATTAAGCACCAGAAAACGAAGTGGAGCTGTTGCTCAAAGTGGTAGAGCGCAAGCTTTGAGCAGAAAGAGCACAGAGACAGCACCTAAGTCCTGTGTTCAATCCCCAGGACTGGACCAAAAAAAAAGTGTTATGCCAGGTGCCGGTGGCTCACGCCTGTTGTCCTAGCTACTGTGGGGGCTGAGATCTGAGGGTCACAGTTGGAAGCCAACCTGGGGAGGAAAGTCCTCGAGATTCTGATCTCTAATTAAACACCGAGAAGGAGCTGTGGCTCAAATGGTAGAGCACTAGCTTTTAGCAAAAAAAACCCTCAGGGACAGCACCCAGGTCCCAAGTTCAAGCCCTGGGAACGGTGCATGTGTGCCTGTGTGTGTGCGCTCACACACACACACACACACAAATAGCTGGACGTGGCGCTGTGGCTCTAGTGGTAGAGCGCAAGCCTTGAGCAAAAGAAGCTCAGGGACAGCGCCCAGGCCCTGCGTTCAAACCCCAGGACTGGCAAAACAAAAACAATAGCGTTAAAATGTCAAAAAAAAAAAACAAAAAAAGCCTTAGCTTCCCATCTCATCAAAGAATGACGCGCGAGCGCCGTAGCAAAGCCTTTGGAGCTAACGTGTGTGCTTGTAGTCTTCTGCGTCGGGGCGACCGTGACCCGGGTGCAGCGTGTTCTGGTTCTTGGAGGTAGGCGAGGGGGAAGGGGGGACGGGGAGAGGGACACCCTTCCCGTGCAGCTCTACTCGGGTATGGCTGAGCCTGGGACCCAGGGCTTCCATAATAATTTTGGTGAGCATTGCTGAATTGGAGAGACTTCACGTGACTGCTTTGTATCCAGAAGAGCTCCCCGGAGACAATGGGGCAGGGACACCGGTAGGTTTTCCTGTAATGGGGAAACTTCACTTCCTCTTGGGTCAGCAAGGTAACGTTCCCAGTGAGATGACCGTCAGCCTCTTTTCTTTTCTTTTCTTTCCCTTCCTTTCCTCCGCATCCCCCCTTTCTTTTTTTTTTGGTGCTGGTCCTTCCTGGGGTTTGAACTTAGGGCCTAGGCACTGTCCCTAGGCATTTTCACTCAAGGTTAGTGCTCTACCACTTGGTTCTGTGTGTTGTGTGTGTGTGTGTGTGTGTGCGTGGGTGCACGTGGGTGCACGCGTGTTTTTATTGGAGATCGGAGTCTCATACACTTTCCTTCCCAGGCTGGCTTTGAACTATGATCCTTAGATCTCAGCCTAGGGAGTACCTAGGATGACAGGTGTGAGCCACCGGTGCCTGGCTTCATCAGTATCTTAAAAAAGATAATTCATAAGCACTTGATCAGTATCTCTTAATGAGTTTTGAGACTGCCATTTTCCTTAGTTTTTGCAGCGACCGGTGGGGCAGGAGAGCTGGAGGCCTCTGGAGAGAGCGGCTCGTGTCGGGATCCTTTTCCTGGCCCAGCTCCCCCCACCCCTCCCTGCAGCAGGGTCTTTCTTTTTTTTTGGCCAGTCCTGGGCCTTGGACTCAGGGCCTGAGCACTGTCCCTGGCTTCGTTTTGCTCAAGGCTAGCACTCTGCCACTTGAGCCACAGCGCCGCTTCTGGCTTTTTCTATATATGTGGTGCTGAGGAATTGAACCCAGGGCCTCATGAATATGAGGCAGGCACTCTAGCCACTAGGCCATATCCCCAGCCCGAGCAGGGTCTTTCTTGAGGCTCCCTGATGAGCCAGGCTGGGTGTCCAGGAGATGGGCAGGCCCGCGTTATCAGGGATGTTGATCTTGGATTACAGGAACGGTTTCTAGGCAGCGAGCTCAGTTTTCCTCTCCCTTCGCAGCCCTCCTGTCAGGAGAGATGGCTTGCAGAGAAGGGGTCCGGCTGTCCAAATGTGTTGCCACCGGCTAGCCCCCCACCCAGCAGGCCCGGTGGGGCCAGGCCCCATGGGCACCGGTGGCCTCGCGGAGCTCGTCCCGTGCCCATCCTTGAGGGTGCGTGGCCCTGTGAGCCGTGGAAGCGCTGAGGCGTTTCCCTGCCAGCACCGTCATCCCGCAGTCACGGGCCTTTGGAGATCTGCCCGCTGGGCCCCCGCACGGGCCGGTGAAGAGACCGAGTCCCGCAGCTCACCCGGGCCCTCCCCGCGCTCACGAAGCTCACATCCACGATGCGGGCGTCACGCTGCGGTTGTTCATTTAACTGCTTTGTGCCCGCGCTGGTGGCTCACACTTGTAATCCCCGCCCCTCGAGGGGCTGAGGTCTGAGGATCGTGGTTTGCCGTCATCCCAGGCTGACAAATCCCAGTGACTGTGATCTCCTGATTACCAGCAAAAAGCCAGGAGTAGAGCTGTGGCTCAGGTGGTAGAGCACCAGCGCCTGGAGAGGAGGAGGCCCCGAGCTCAGGCCCCAGGACCAGCACAACAGATCTATTTTGTGTGGGGGGCCTGGACGTAAGTAAGCTGAATCACGTAGAGATGGGTTGGGAAGGAGCCAGGCCCAGTGGCACGGCCTCCTGAGTGCGGGGCTGATCTGCACCCCTTCACAAGACCTGTCTAAAAAGAAGGTGGCTGGCACGGCCGGTCTGCACAGGCCACAAGCCTCCCGCGGGAGCCGCCTGGACGGGAGGTACACGCTCCTGGACCCGCCCCTGGGGCGCAGGGGCTCAGCCCAGGGCAGTCAGCCAGAGCATTCCACGCCGGCCGGCCTCCTCTAGAATGTTCCCTTTCTGCCCTCTGAAGGGGGGCTGGTGCTCAAGGGCGAGAGTGCAGATTTCCAGGTCCGGCCCTCGGTCGGCTCCGTCGGGTGCGAAGGAGGATTCGCCTCCTGACCCAGCAGAGAGCGCTGGGCCTCCGCCTGCTGAATGTGGGGTGTCTGCCATGTGTGAGGAGGCATCGTCGGGGTGTCTGCTCCGTGTGAGGAGGCGTCGTCGGGGTGTCTGCCGTGTGTGAGGAGGCGTCGGGGTGTCTGCCGTGTGTGAGGAGGCGTCGTCGGGGTGTCTGCTCCGTGTGTGAGGAGGCGTCGTCGGGGTGTCTGCCGTGTCGGGGTGTCTGCCGTGTGTGAGGAGGCGTCGTCGGAGTGTCTGCCGTGTCGGGTGTCTGCAGTGTGTGAGGAGGCGTCGTCGGGGTGTCTGCTCCGTGTGTGAGGAGGCGTCGTCGGGGTGTCTGCTCCGTGTGTGAGGAGGCGTCGTCGGGGTGTCTGCCGTGTGTGAGGAGGCGTCGTCGGGGTGTCTGCCGTGTGTGAGGAGGCGTCGTCGGGGTGTCTGCCGTGTCGGGGTGTCTGCCGTGTGTGAGGAGGCGTCGTCGGGGTGTCTGCCGTGTGTGAGGAGGCGTCGTCGGGGTGTCTGCTCCGTGTGAGGAGGCGTCGTCGGGGTGTCTGCCGTGTGTGAGGAGGCGTCGTCGGGGTGTCTGCCGTGTGTGAGGAGGCGTCGTCGGGGTGTCTGCTCCGTGTGTGAGGAGGCGTCGTCGGGGTGTCTGCTCCGTGTGTGAGGTGGCGTCGTCGGGGTGTCTGCCGTGTGTGAGGAGGCGTCGTCGGGGTGTCTGCCGTGTGTGAGGAGGCGTCGTCGGGGTGTCTGCCGTGTGTGAGGAGGCGTCGTCGGGGTGTCTGCCGTGTCGGGGTGTCTGCCGTGTGTGAGGAGGCGTCGTCGGGGTGTCTGCCGTGTCGGGGTGTCTGCTCCGTGTGAGGAGGCGTCGTCGGGGTGTCTGCCGTGTGTGAGGAGGCGTCGTCGGGGTGTCTGCCGTGTGTGAGGAGGCGTCGTCGGGGTGTCTGCCGTGTCGGGGTGTCTGCCATGTGTGAGGAGGCGTCGTCGGGGTGTCTGCCGTGTCGGGGTGTCTGCCGTGTGTGAGGAGGCGTCGTCGGGGTGTCTGCTCCGTGTGAGGAGGCGTCGTCGGGGTGTCTGCTCCGTGTGTGAGGAGGCGTCGTCGGGGTGTCTGCCGTGTGTGAGGAGGCGTCGTCGGGGTGTCTGCCGTGTGTGAGGAGGCGTCGTCGGGGTGTCTGCCGTGTGTGAGGAGGCGTCGTCGGGGTGTCTGCCGTGTCGGGGTGTCTGCCGTGTGTGAGGAGGCGTCGTCGGGGTGTCTGCCGTGTGTGAGGAGGCGTCGTCGGGGTGTCTGCCGTGTCGGGGTGTCTGCCGTGTGTGAGGAGGCGTCGTCGGGGTGTCTGCTCCGTGTGTGAGGAGGCGTCGTCGGGTGTCTGCTCCGTGTGAGGAGGCGTCGTCGGGGTGTCTGCCGTGTGTGAGGAGGCGTCGTCGGGGTGTCTGCTCCGTGTGAGGAGGCGTCGTCGGGGTGTCTGCTCCGTGTGAGGAGGTGTCGTCGGGGTGTCTGCCGTGTGTGAGGAGGCGTCGTCGGGGTGTCTGCTCCGTGTGTGAGGAGGCGTCGTCGGGGTGTCTGCTCCGTGTGTGAGGAGGCGTCGTCGGGGTGTCTGCCGTGTCGGGGTGTCTGCCGTGTGTGAGGAGGCGTCGTCGGGGTGTCTGCTCCGTGTGAGGAGGCGTCGTCGGGGTGTCTGCTCCGTGTGTGAGGAGGCGTCGTCGGGGTGTCTGCCGTGTGTGAGGAGGCGTCGTCGGGGTGTCTGCCGTGTCGGGGTGTCTGCCATGTGTGAGGAGGCGTCGTCGGGGTGTCTGCCGTGTCGGGGTGTCTGCCGTGTGTGAGGAGGCGTCGTCGGGGTGTCTGCTCCGTGTGAGGAGGCGTCGTCGGGGTGTCTGCTCCGTGTGAGGAGGCGTCGTCGGGGTGTCTGCTCCGTGTGTGAGGAGGCGTCGTCGGGGTGTCTGCCCCGTGTGAGGAGGCGTCGTCGGGGTGTCTGCTCCGTGTGAGGAGGCGTCGTCGGGGTGTCTGCTCCGTGTGTGAGGAGGCGTCGTCGGGGTGTCTGCCGTGTCGGGGTGTCTGCCGTGTGTGAGGAGGCGTCGTCGGGGTGTCTGCTCCGTGTGAGGAGGTGTCGTCGGGGTGTCTGCTCCGTGTGAGGAGGCGTCGTCGGGGTGTCTGCTCCGTGTGTGAGGAGGCGTCGTCGGGGTGTCTGCCGTGTGTGAGGAGGCGTCGTCGGGGTGTCTGCCGTGTCGGGGTGTCTGCCATGTGTGAGGAGGCGTCGTCGGGGTGTCTGCCGTGTGTGAGGAGGCGTCGTCGGGGTGTCTGCTCCGTGTGAGGAGGCGTCGTCGGGGTGTCTGCCGTGTGTGAGGAGGCGTCGTCGGGGTGTCTGCCGTGTCGGGGTGTCTGCCGTGTGTGAGGAGGCGTCGTCGGGGTGTCTGCTCCGTGTGAGGAGGCGTCGTCGGGGTGTCTGCTCCGTGTGAGGAGGTGTCGTCGGGGTGTCTGCCGTGTGTGAGGAGGCGTCGTCGGGGTGTCTGCTCCGTGTGAGGAGGCGTCGTCGGGGTGTCTGCTCCGTGTGAGGAGGCGTCGTCGGGGTGTCTGCCGTGTGTGAGGAGGCGTCGTCGGGGTGTCTGCTCCGTGTGTGAGGAGGCGTCGTCGGGGTGTCTGCCGTGTGTGAGGAGGCGTCGTCGGGGTGTCTGCCGTGTCGGGGTGTCTGCCGTGTGTGAGGAGGCGTCGTCGGGGTGTCTGCCGTGTCGGGGTGTCTGCCGTGTGTGAGGAGGCGTCGTCGGGGTGTCTGCCGCGTGTGAGGAGGCGTCGTCGGGGTGTCTGCTCCGTGTGAGGAGGCGTCGTCGGGGTGTCTGCTCCGTGTGAGGAGGCGTCGTCGGGGTGTCTGCCCCGTGTGAGGAGGTGTCGTCGGGGTGTCTGCCGTGTCGGGGTGTCTGCCGTGTGTGAGGAGGCGTCGTCGGGGTGTCTGCCGTGTGTGAGGAGGCGTCGTCGGGGTGTCTGCCGTGTGTGAGGAGGCGTCGTCGGGGTGTCTGCCGTGTCGGGGTGTCTGCCGTGTCGGGGTGTCTGCCGTGTGTGAGGAGGCGTCGTCGGGGTGTCTGCTCCGTGTGTGAGGAGGCGTCGTCGGGGTGTCTGCCCCGTGTGAGGAGGCGTCGTCGGGGTGTCTGCCGTGTGTGAGGAGGCGTCGTCGGGGTGTCTGCCCCGTGTGAGGAGGTGTCGTCGGGGTGTCTGCCGTGTCGGGGTGTCTGCCGTGTGTGAGGAGGCGTCGTCGGGGTGTCTGCTCCGTGTGAGGAGGCGTCGTCGGGGTGTCTGCCGTGTCGGGGTGTCTGCCGTGTGTGAGGAGGCGTCGTCGGGGTGTCTGCCGTGTGTGAGGAGGCGTCGTCGGGGTGTCTGCCGTGTGTGAGGAGGCGTCGTCGGGGTGTCTGCCGTGTGTGAGGAGGTGTCGTCGGGGTGTCTGCCGTGTGTGAGGAGGCGTCGTCGAGGTGTCTGCTCCGTGTGTGAGGAGGCGTCGTCGGGGTGTCTGCTCCGTGTGAGGAGGCGTCGTCGGGGTGTCTGCCGTGTGTGAGGAGGCGTCGTCGGGGTGTCTGCTCCGTGTGAGGAGGTGTCGTCGGGGTGTCTGCCCCGTGTGAGGAGGTGTCGTCGGGGTGTCTGCCGTGTGTGAGGAGGCGTCGTCGGGGTGTCTGCCGTGTGTGAGGAGGCGTTGTCGGGGTGTCTGCCGTGTGTGAGGAGGCGTCGTCGGGGTGTCTGCTCCGTGTGTGAGGAGGCGTCGTCGGGGTGTCCGCCATGTGTGAGGAGGCGTCGTCGGGGTGTCTGCCGTGTGTGAGGAGGCGTCGTCGAGGTGTCTGCTCCGTGTGTGAGGAGGCGTCGTCGGGGTGTCTGCTCCGTGTGAGGAGGCGTCGTCGGGGTGTCTGCCGTGTGTGAGGAGGCGTCGTCGGGGTGTCTGCCGTGTGTGAGGAGGCGTCGTCGAGGTGTCTGCTCCGTGTGTGAGGAGGCGTCGTCGGGGTGTCTGCTCCGTGTGTGAGGAGGCGTCGTCGGGGTGTCTGCTCCGTGTGAGGAGGCGTCGTCGGGGTGTCTGCCGTGTGTGAGGAGGCGTCGTCGGGGTGTCTGCCGTGTGTGAGGAGGCGTCGTCGGGGTGTCTGCCGTGTGTGAGGAGGCGTCGTCGGGGTGTCTGCCGTGTGTGAGGAGGTGTCGTCGGGGTGTCTGCCGTGTGTGAGGAGGCGTCGTCGAGGTGTCTGCTCCGTGTGTGAGGAGGCGTCGTCGGGGTGTCTGCCGTGTGTGAGGAGGCGTCGTCGGGGTGTCTGCTCCGTGTGAGGAGGTGTCGTCGGGGTGTCTGCCCCGTGTGAGGAGGCGTCGTCGGGGTGTCTGCCGTGTGTGAGGAGGCGTCGTCGGGGTGTCTGCTCCGTGTGTGAGGAGGCGTCGTCGGGGTGTCTGCTCCGTGTGTGAGGAGGCGTCGTCGGGGTGTCTGCCGTGTGTGAGGAGGCGTCGTCGGGGTGTCTGCTCCGTGTGAGGAGGCGTCGTCGGGGTGTCTGCCGTGTCGGGGTGTCTGCAGTGTGTGAGGAGGTGTCGTCGGGGTGTCTGCCGTGTGTGAGGAGGCGTCGTCGGGGTGTCTGCTCCGTGTGTGAGGAGGCGTCGTCGGGGTGTCTGCCGTGTGTGAGGAGGCGTCGTCGAGGTGTCTGCTCCGTGTGTGAGGAGGCGTCGTCGGGGTGTCTGCTCCGTGTGAGGAGGCGTCGTCGGGGTGTCTGCTCCGTGTGTGAGGAGGCGTCGTCGGGGTGTCTGCTCCGTGTGTGAGGAGGCGTCGTCGGGGTGTCTGCTCCGTGTGTGAGGAGGCGTCGTCGGGGTGTCTGCTCCGTGTGAGGAGGCGTCGTCGGGGTGTCTGCTCCGTGTGTGAGGAGGCGTCGTCGGGGTGTCTGCTCCGTGTGAGGAGGCGTCGTCGGGGTGTCTGCCGCGTGTGAGGAGGCGTCGTCGGGGTGTCTGCTCCGTGTGAGGAGGCGTCGTCGGGGTGTCTGCCGTGTCGGGGTGTCTGCCGTGTGTGAGGAGGCGTCGTCGGGGTGTCTGCCCCGTGTGAGGAGGTGTCGTCGGGGTGTCTGCCGTGTCGGGGTGTCTGCCGTGTGTGAGGAGGCGTCGTCGGGGTGTCTGCCGTGTGTGAGGAGGCGTCGTCGGGGTGTCTGCCGTGTGTGAGGAGGCGTCGTCGGGGTGTCTGCCCCGTGTGAGGAGGTGTCGTCGGGGTGTCTGCCGTGTGTGAGGAGGCGTCGTCGGGGTGTCTGCTCCGTGTGTGAGGAGGCGTCGTCGGGGTGTCTGCTCCGTGTGTGAGGAGGCGTCGTCGGGGTGTCTGCTCCGTGTGTGAGGAGGCGTCGTCGGGGTGTCTGCCGTGTGTGAGGAGGCGTCGTCGGGGTGTCTGCCGTGTGTGAGGAGGCGTCGTCGGGGTGTCTGCTCCGTGTGTGAGGTGGCGTCGTCGGGGTGTCTGCCGTGTGTGAGGAGGTGTCGTCGGGGTGTCTGCCGTGTCGGGGTGTCTGCTCCGTGTGAGGAGGCGTCGTCGGGGTGTCTGCCGTGTGTGAGGAGGCGTCGTCGGGGTGTCTGCAGTGTGTGAGGAGGCGTCGTCGGGGTGTCTGCTCCGTGTGTGAGGAGGCGTCGTCGGGGTGTCTGCCGTGTCGGGGTGTCTGCTCCGTGTGTGAGGAGGTGTCGTCGGGGTGTCTGCTCCGTGTGTGAGGAGGCGTCGTCGGGGTGTCTGCCGTGTGTGAGGAGGCGTCGTCGGGGTGTCTGCCGTGTCGGGGTGTCTGCTCCGTGTGAGGAGGCGTCGTCGGGGTGTCTGCCGTGTCGGGGTGTCTGCCGTGTCTGAGGAGGCGTCGTCGGGGTGTCTGCCGTGTCGGGGTGTCCGCCATGTGTGAGGAGGCGTCGTCGGGGTGTCTGCCGTGTGTGAGGAGGCGTCGTCGGGGTGTCTGCTCCGTGTGAGGAGGCGTCGTCGGGGTGTCTGCCGTGTGTGAGGAGGCGTCGTGGGGGTGTCTGCCGCGTGTGAGGAGGCGTCGTCGGGGTGTCTGCTCCGTGTGTGAGGAGGCGTCGTCGGGGTGTCTGCTCCGTGTGTGAGGAGGCGTCGTCGGGGTGTCTGCCGTGTGTGAGGAGGCGTCGTCGGGGTGTCTGCCGTGTGTGAGGAGGCGTCGTCGGGGTGTCTGCCGTGTGTGAGGAGGCGTCGTCGGGGTGTCTGCTCCGTGTGAGGAGGCGTTGTCGGGGTGTCTGCTCCGTGTGTGAGGAGGCGTCGTCGGGGTGTCTGCCGTGTGTGAGGAGGCGTCGTCGGGGTGTCTGCTCCGTGTGTGAGGAGGCGTCGTCAGGGTGTCTGCCGTGTCGGGGTGTCTGCTCCGTGTGTGAGGAGGCGTCGTCGGGGTGTCTGCTCCGTGTGTGAGGAGGCGTCGTCGGGGTGTCTGCCGTGTGTGAGGAGGCGTCGTCGGGGTGTCTGCCGTGTGTGAGGAGGCGTCGTCGGGGTGTCTGCTCCGTGTGTGAGGAGGCGTCGTCGGGGTGTCTGCTCCGTGTGAGGAGGCGTCGTCGGGGTGTCTGCCGTGTGTGAGGAGGCGTCGTCGGGGTGTCTGCCGTGTGTGAGGAGGCGTCGTCGGGGTGTCTGCTCCGTGTGAGGAGGCGTCGTCGGGGTGTCTGCTCCGTGTGTGAGGAGGCGTCGTCGGGGTGTCTGCTCCGTGTGTGAGGAGGCGTCGTCGGGGTGTCTGCCGTGTGTGAGGAGGCGTCGTCGGGGTGTCTGCCGTGTGTGAGGAGGCGTCGTCGGGGTGTCTGCTCCGTGTGTGAGGAGGCGTCGTCGGGGTGTCTGCCGTGTGTGAGGAGGCGTCGTCGGGGTGTCTGCCGCGTGTGAGGAGGCGTCGTCGGGGTGTCTGCTCCGTGTGAGGAGGCGTCGTCGGGGTGTCTGCCGTGTCGGGGTGTCTGCCGTGTGTGAGGAGGCGTCGTCGGGGTGTCTGCCGTGTGTGAGGAGGCGTCGTCGGGGTGTCTGCCGTGTGTGAGGAGGCGTCGTCGGGGTGTCTGCCCCGTGTGAGGAGGTGTCGTCGGGGTGTCTGCCGTGTGTGAGGAGGCGTCGGGGTGTCTGCCGTGTGTGAGGAGGCGTCGTCGGGGTGTCTGCTCCGTGTGTGAGGAGGCGTCGTCGGGGTGTCTGCCGCGTGTGAGGAGGCGTCGTCGGGGTGTCTGCCGTGTGTGAGGAGGCGTCGTCGGGGTGTCTGCCGTGTCGGGGTGTCTGCCGTGTGTGAGGAGGCGTCGTCGGGGTGTCTGCCGTGTCGGGGTGTCTGCTCCGTGTGTGAGGAGGCGTCGTCGGGGTGTCTGCCGTGTGTGAGGAGGCGTCGTCGGGGTGTCTGCCGTGTCGGGGTGTCTGCCGTGTGTGAGGAGGCATCGTCGGGGTGTCTGCCGTGTGTGAGGAGGCGTCGTCGGGGTGTCTGCCGCGTGTGAGGAGGCGTCGTCGGGGTGTCTGCCGCGTGTGAGGAGGCGTCGTCGGGGTGTCTGCTCCGTGTGAGGAGGCGTCGTCGGGGTGTCTGCCGTGTCGGGGTGTCTGCCGTGTGTGAGGAGGCGTCGTCGGGGTGTCTGCCCCGTGTGAGGAGGTGTCGTCGGGGTGTCTGCCGTGTGTGAGGAGGCGTCGTCGGGGTGTCTGCTCCGTGTGTGAGGAGGCGTCGTCGGGGTGTCTGCCGTGTCGGGGTGTCTGCCGTGTGTGAGGAGGCGTCGTCGGGGTGTCTGCCGTGTGTGAGGAGGCGTCGTCGGGGTGTCTGCCGTGTCGGGGTGTCTGCCGTGTGTGAGGAGGCGTCGTCGGGGTGTCTGCTCCGTGTGTGAGGAGGCGTCGTCGGGGTGTCTGCCGTGTCGGGGTGTCTGCCGTGTGTGAGGAGGCGTCGTCGGGGTGTCTGCCGTGTCGGGGTGTCTTCTCCGTGTGTGAGGAGGCGTCGTCGGGGTGTCTGCCGTGTCGGGGTGTCTGCCGTGTGTGAGGAGGCGTCGTCGGGGTGTCTGCCGTGTCGGGGTGTCTGCCGCGTGTGAGGAGGCGTCGTCGGGGTGTCTGCCGTGTGTGAGGAGGCGTCGTCGGGGTGTCTGCTCCGTGTGAGGAGGCGTCGTCGGGGTGTCTGCTCCGTGTGTGAGGAGGCGTCGTCGGGGTGTCTGCCGCGTGTGAGGAGGCGTCGTGGGGTGTCTTGAGGAGGCGTCGTCGGGGTGTCTGCCGTGTGTGAGGAGGCGTTGTCGGGGTGGCGGCTGGCCGCTGGCCGGCTCCGTGTGACGAGGCGTGACGGAGCCGCGTGGGCGGGGGGCCCCCCTCCTCCCACGTGGGATGATCTGCGGTTCACGGCTGCGTATCTGCTTTGCATTCGGGGTTTCTGTTCTCCCCGGCTGTGGCTGGGCCTGATTCTCTGTGCTCCCCGGGCTTTTGTCCCCGTGTCGGGGTCCCTTTGGAGAGAGTGTTCGCCTCACATCTTCAGATCTCTCCCTCCCCGCCCCTTTTTGTGCGGCACTAAGGCTTGAACTCAGGGCCGGGCGCTGTCCTTCAGCTCTTGGGCTCGGGCCGGTGCTGGTCACTCAGCCCCAGCTGCACTTCCTGTGTCCTGGTGGCTCAGTGGAGAGGAGCTGCTGGGGACTTTGCTGCGGGGCTGGCTTGGAACCGGGATCCTCAGACCTCAACCTCCTAAGCTGCTAGGGTGACAGGTGTGAGCCCCCCACCCGGCCACACGTGTCTGAGATGAGCGCCCCCAGAAGGCAGAGGGGTTCATGGCTCCAGCCTTTCTGGGAGAGGGGCTGGAAAACCTCCTGACACCCCCTCCTGACTGGAGCCCACCCCCGGGTTCCCTCCCCCGGGGCGAGGGGAGGAGTCTGGGACTCTGCTCCCTCCCCCACCCCGCTTCCTAAAATGTCATTTTAAGCCAGTCGTTCCTGGTCCTGTGTTGAGTCAGAAAGCAGCCGGGGAGGGGAACCTTGGAAGCGTTGCAGGACGTGTGGACACCACCGAGGCTGCGGTTGAGCCCGCCCTGGCTCTGGCACCGGAGGGCTTCGCGTGGTCTCACCCTGGCTCATCAAACCTCTCGCATGGTGCAATGGCCGAGCTGATGAGGCGGCAGGGAGAAGCAGGAGCCCTGGGTCACTGCGGGGGAGGGGGAGGGGTGGCCCGTTCCCTGTGAAACTGAAAGCATGTCCGCGCGTCCCCGGCGGGGGGAGGGGGGCCACGGGCGTCCACGCGTCCCCAGTGGGGGGAGGGGGGCCACGGGCGTCCGCGCGTCCCCGGCGGGGGGAGGGGGCCAGAGAGAGGCCGGGCCACGCCTTGTCCTTCTCCTGTGTGCTGTGTGAGAGTGACCGTGGTGAGATCGAGGTTCGAAAGCCGGGGAAAGTGAGGCGGGGCCCTGTTTGCGGGGACCGGAGGCTTGTGAGATCACTCCCGTCCTGGAGGGAGCCGGAGGGAGCATCGAGTCCTGCTTCGCCTTCTCACCGTCTGGCCCTGGGCCAAGGCAGCTTTCACAATCTGCCTGGGGGGGAAAATGCATTTTTTTCCCATTGATCCTGAGGCAGATCCCTGCAGATTGACCCCAGGCCTGTGGTTTTGCAGCACTCAAATGGAAAGCTGGAACCTAAGGTTATTTATTAAATTTGAGATAGTAATTTCACCTTTCTTTCTTTCTTTTCTTTCTTTTTTTTTTTTGGCAGTCCTGGTCCTTGAACTCAGGGCCTGAGCACTGTCCCTGGCTTCTTGCTCAAGGCTAGCACTCTGCCACTTGAACCACAGCACCACTTCTGGCCATTTTCTATATATGTGGTGCTGGGGAATCGAACCCAGGGCCTCATGTATACGAGGCAAGCACTCTTGCCACTAGGCCATGTTCCCAGCCCCCTCTTTGCTTGTTTAAAAGATATAATTTTGTTATTGAGGTGATATATAGAGGAGTTACCATTTCATAAATCTGGTAACGCATATATTTATTTTTATTATTATTATTTTGCTATTCCTGGGGCTTAAAACCTCTGGGCCTGAGCACTGACCCTGAGCTCCTTTGGCCAAAGGCTGTTGTTCTATCGCCGAGCCACAGCGCCACGTCTGGGTTTTTCTGTGTAGTTTAGTGGAGATAAGTCTCTCGGGGACTTTCCTGCCTGGGCTGGCTTGGAACCCCGATCCTCAGATCTCAGCCCCTGAGCAGCTGGGACGGTGGGCGCGAACCACCTGCACCAGACCACATGTATTTATTTCTTTTTTGGACAGTGTCACCCCGTCCTTTGCTTTCTCCGTTTTCCCCTCCCGTCCCTGCCCACAGGTTCCATAGTTCATTTCTCACATAGTGTCTAACGAACACTGTGATTGTATCGTCCACCCTGCCGGAGTTTGAACTCAGGCCTTATGCTTCCTCAGCTTATTTTGCTGGTGTCTGACACGTTACTACTTGAGCCAGGCCTCCAGCCTGCCTTTTGCTGGTTAATCAGAGGTAGAGTGTCAAGGACTTTTCTGCCTGGGCTGGCTTTGAACCTCTGTTCTCAAGATTTCAGTCTCCTGAGTAGCTAGGATTAGAAGCATGAGCCACTGTGCTCAGCGTGTAGTCTGTTTTCGATCTGAATTTTTTGGTTGTTATCAGGCCACCTGCAATAGTCTTGTGCTTTCTGTTGCTGGGGGAGGAATTACCTCAGAAGAGTTCATTATCACCAGTCATTGTATCTTGAGCTGGTGCTGCGGCCCACGCCTGGCATCCCAGCTACGCAGGAGGCCGAGACCTGAGGATTGTGGTTCGAAGCCCACCCAGTCAGGAACGTCTGTAAAACACTTACCTCCGGTGAACTTCCAAAAGCCAGAAGCGGAGCTGTGGCTCAAGTGGTAGAGGGCTAGCCTTGAGCACAAAAGCTCAAGAACAGTACTCAGGCTCTGAGTTCAAGCTCCAAGAATGGTACCTCACACACGCACACACACGCACACACACAGACTATGATAGATCACCTTTACAACAACACTTAAGTTAGAAAAAGAAGCTGGACGTGGGCTTGTGGCCCGAGGGGTCGAGGGCCAGCTTTCGGCAGAGCTCTGGGGGTCACCCGGCTGCTGGTTAAGCTCTGGGACTGGCCTGGCAAACAGAGAAGGTAAAAGCGTGGGCCTTCCATGGCGGTCTGTGAGGTGTGCAGACATAACCTACACACGTGTGTGTGTGCGCGCGTGTGCGTGTGAGCTCCCTTCCCATCTGTGTCAGCGTTGCCGCGCGGGGCGGGCAAGGCCGCGAGGGTGGAGTGTGCCCCCCACCCCTCCCCCCAGGGTGGGGGTGTGTGGGGGTGTCTGGAGGCGTCGGGAGCCGACTGTGCTGGAGCACGGCCCCCTCCACACGCCTGCCCGTGACCTGCCTGTCCTCAGGTCGGGACTGCGGCTGAGAGCACCCACGGGAGGCGCTTGCCTCTCTGCCGCCCGTCCTGGGGCTTGAACCCAGGGCCCGAGCACGGCCCTCGGGCTCTTTGGTTCAGTGCTAGCGATCTACTGCGTGGATTCACAGCACCACTTCCAGTTGGGTGGTTCATTGGAGACCAGAGTCGCACAGACTCTCCTGCCCAGGCTGGCTTTGAACCACGGGCCTCAGATCCCAGCCTTCCAAGCAGCTGACTGGCGTGCGCCCCCCACACCCAGCTCGGGGAGGCGCGTTAGAGGCGGGGGCCTTCAGAGGACTCTGCGCCGGTGGGAAGTAGCTTCTAGGGCGAGGGCAGTTTTTGACCCCGTGCCAACTTCAGGACTTTTAAGTAGAGTTTCGCTGTAGCTCGAGGTCATCAGCGTTCCGGCGTTTGGGGAAGAACCCGAGAGGAACTTCCGATTCCTGCCAAAATGCTGAGAGCAGCTTTTGTGTTCAGCACACGCCCTCATCTTTCTTTCTCGGACCGTCGCGTGGTGCCGGCTGGGGTTGAATCGGCGTGGCGGGCTGTGAGGTCTTGGTGCAGCAGCAGCAGACCACAGTTGCTCCCTCACCAGCTCTCGTCGCGTGCCGACATCTCTCCTGAGCTTAGCACCTGTGCCGCACTTCACCCTGGGAGCAGTACCACCGTGGGGCCAGGGCGGGGTGTGTGTGTGTGTCTGATTATTATTTCCCTTTGCCAATGGGAAATCTGAGGCGTGATGGCTTCCCACAGCTAGCAGGTGACAGAGCTGGGATCTGAAGCCAGTTAGATTAGGTTTCAGGGTCCACAGATAGATGAATGTTATTCTGAAGATTATCTCAAGGGTTAAAACGATCCGAGTGAAATTGGGCGCCGGTTCCCAGCTTATAATCCTAGCGACTCAGGAGGTTGAGATCTGAGGACTGTGGTTCAGAGCCAGCCAAGGCAAGAAAGTCTATGAGACTCTGTATTTCTAATTAATTACCAATAAAGCTACAAGTGGCGCTGTGTCCCCAGTGGCAGAGCACTAGCCTTCAGCAAAAAACGCCCAGGGACAGTGCCTACGTCCTGAGTTCAAGCCCCAGGACAGGCACAAAAAAAGAGAGAAGATTGTAGAGTGAAAGCTAGTGTCTGGTACAGAGTAATTATTTAGCTGATATTATCTAATATTATTACTAATGTGGCAGCACAGATTAAGAAAGACTACAACTTAATTCAGCTTTATAAAGAAAATTAGTGTGTATACTTACAGGTAGAAAAATCCTTGGAAAGAAGTATGCCAAGGGGCTGGGAATGTGGCTTTAGTGGTAGAGAGCTCACCTCACAGACATGAAGCCCTGGGTTCGATTCCTCAGCACCACATACATAGAAAAAGCCAGAAGTGGCGCTGTGGCTCAAGAGGCAGAGTGCTAGCCTTGAGCAAAAAGAAGCCAGGGACAGTGCTCAGGCCCTGAGTCCAAGGTGCAGGACTGGCAAAAAAAAAAAAAAAAAAAAAGAATGTGCCAGCATTTTGGCAAAGGTTATTTGATGTAACTCTTTATGTTCCAAAGTCTCCATAGCAAATGTAGGTTGTTATTATTTGAAATCTAAGTCTAAAATGTATTTTTAAGAGGTCCTTGGACCTTGCATTTGATAGGCAAGGGCTCTGCCACTGAGCCTTGCCTTCAACTGAAATGTAGGTTTAAAATTAGTTAATGTTTGACTATATTGGTAGCATATATTGGTAGCGCGAGGGGCTTTCTTTGTGTTATTTCCACACGTGAACACAAGTGTACTTTGAAAACAGTTCTCCGTCAGCATATTCCCATTAAAGTCTCTTCTAATTTTTTTTTTTTAATTTAGGCCTGTAGTTGGACTTACGCCCAGGGTTAAGCTGGTACTCTACTACTTGAGCCACGCTTGCACTTCCTAATTGTTTATGTATTTTGGGGGTTGTAGGGCTTGAACTCAGGGCCTGGGGTGTCCCTGAGTTTTTCTGCCCCAGGTCAGCATGCTACCACTTGGAGCCACAGCTTCACTTGCAGGATTTTTGTTTTTGTTTTAGTCATGGGGCTTGAACAGGCGCTGTCGCTGAGCTCTTCAGCGCAAGGCTGGCGCTCCACCACTTGAGCCACAGCACCACTTCCAGTTTGCTGTGGTTCATTGGAGATGAGAGAGTTTTACAGACTTTCCTGCCTGGGCTGGCTTTGAACGGTGATCCTCAGATCTCAGCCTCCCGAGTAGCTAGGATGACAGGCCACTGGCACCCAGCTCCACTTACAGTTTTCTGGGTGGTTTTCTAAAGATAAAAGTCTTATGGACTTTCCTGCCCAGGATGGGTTGGAACCATGATCCTCAGAGCTCAGCCTCCTGAGTAGCTGGGATGACAGGCGTGGGCCACCAGCGCCAGCTCCAAGATGGATTTTTATCCTCCGTCTGTTGTAGGGCTTGAGCTCAGGGCCTTTGCTCTGCCTCTGGGCCTCTTTGTGCTTAAGGCTGGTGCTTTATCACTTGAGCTACTGCACCACTCCCCGTTAACTGGACATAAGGGTCTCTGGAAGACTTTCCTGCCTGGGCTGGCTTTGAACCTCGATCTTCAGGTCTCCTCCTGCGTAGCTAGGATGACAGGTGGGAGCCACCAGAGCCAGGCTAGAATGGAACGCATGTTTTTTAATGCGGGTGAGTGTGGATCACCCCTGCCAGCTAGGGCAGCGTGAAACTCTCCCATGTTCGGAGACTTGGAAACCTTTGGGTCCTTTGGCCTCTGAGTTTCCTTCTGGTGACACCCACACATTCACTCTGCCTTCTCTGAGGGTCCAGGAAGGCCTTTTCATGGCCGAGACCAGCAGCGTCAGGAGGTTGGAAGCTGCACCTCCGGCTGGTGCTCAGCCAGGAGCCGGCGTCCTGGAGCCGGGGGTGGGGGGGGGGCGGACAGGAGCAGCCGGAGGGGGTGGGGTGCTGGGGCGTGAAGGGTTTGGGGCTCAGCCCTCCGGGAGTGGCTTCTCCGTCTCGTCCACCGCTTGACGAGGCACCTGGAATCCATCTGCTTTGTTGGAGTCTCGTGGCCAGGATTGTGCTTCCATGTAGCTGTCCTGGACATCTGCCCTAAGACCTGGTTGTGAGTTGCGCCATTTTTTCCATCTCCTTAAGAAGTGATGGAAGTGGTTGCAGGAGTCAGAAAGAGACAGGAATAAATTTAACTCTATAGCCATGTGTTTTCCCCAAGCTGAGGACTGAACTCGGGGCCTTGCCCTTGCAGGCGGGTGGGCGGGTGGTGCTCTTCCCCTGAGCTGAGGACTGAACTCGGGGCCTTGCAGGCGGGCGGGCGGGCGGTGCTCTTCCGCTGAGCTGAGGACTGAACTCGGGGCCTTGCAGGCGGGCGGGCGGTGCTCTTCCGCTCTTCCATGTTTTAAGTTCATTGATTTATTCATCTCGTGGTTCTTAAAAATTCATTGTATTAGTTTGTTAAATCTGGAATCCCGCTTGAGTTAGTTTTCTATTATGAAAGGTTTCTCACATTGGCTATCATTCATGATAACAGTATTTCTTTCCATATGTTTGGCCATTTGTCCCAGTGCCATTGCTTACTAAGTAATACCTTCCCCAGTGATTAGATTTGAAATGTTACTTTAGGGCTGGGGATATGGCCTAGTGGTAGAGCGCTTGCCTCATATACATGAAGCCCTGGGTTCGATTCCTCAGCACCACATATACAGAAAACGGCCAGAAGTGGCGCTGTGGCTCAGGTGGCAGAGTGCTAGCCTTGAGCAAGAAGAAGCCAGGGACAGTGCTCAGGCCCTGAGTCCAAGGCCCAGGACTGGGGGAAAAAAAAAAAAGAAAAGAATGATACACATTCTGAAATGTTACTTAAGTTTTCTTATACATATCAGTTCTGTATTTTGATTTGTGGACAGTAGACTGCTGGGTCATTATTGTGGCCTTATAATCTACTTAACTACTTGTTAGGAAGGCAAAGACCCCCACCCCTTCTTATGTATCTATGTAGTTATTTATGTATTTATTGCAAGCCCTGGGGTTTGGGCCTGAGCACTGTCCCTGGCTTCTTTTTGCTCAAGGCTAGCACTCTGCCACTTGAGCCACAGCGCCACTTCCTGCTTTTTCTGTGTATGTGGTGCTGAGGAATCGAACCCAGGGCTTCGTGTGTGCAGGGCAAGCACTTGACCACTAAGCCAAATTCCCAGCTCTTTTATTTATGTTTTCACATAGCTCTAAGATGAAACTTAACATAAGTTTTGTAATCACCTCATACTTTGAAGAACCATTTTCAGACTTGTTTGAGTTTTGTTGTTTTCAGAGTTTGAACTCAGGGCCTGGGAGCTATCCTGGAGCTATTTTTGCTCACAGCCTCCTGGCTGAACTGTAGCTTCACCTACAGCTTTTTTGGTAGTTAATTGAAGATAAAGGTCGCACAGACTTTCTTCCTGGGTTGGTGTTGAACACCTGTAATCCAAGTTACTCAGGAGGCTGAGATCTGATGATTGAGCTGTGAAACCTGGGCAGGAAAGCCCATGAGACCCTTATCTCCAGTTGGCCACGAGAAAACTTACAATGGCGCTGTGGCTCAAGTGGTAGAGCGCTAGCCTTGAGGAAAAAAAGCCCAGGGACAGTGCTCAGGCCCTGAGTTCAAGTCCCGGGACGGGCACCCACAAAAAAGACACAGATGGACACCAGAGGCTTTCTGGCTATCTGCTGACTTTGCTCTTTCACTGCTGGCCGTGCCTTGTTACAGAATGCGCGTGTGTATGGGTGTGCGAGCTCTGGGAGAAGGCCCCGTTAAAGTGTCTTTCGCCTCCTGAGAGCCCCGAGAACCTGTCACGCCGCCCCTGAAGCCTTTCCTGGCTGCCTGGGGACTGGACTCGGGGTTCTTCGGGGTTCTCATGTTTATCTTTGGCAGCAGACCTCAGTCGCCGCCGGGCGGGTCTGCGTCGTGTGGACGGGATTCTGCTGCGCTCTCTCGGGGCGGGCTGGGAGGCGCGAACCGGCCCCTCCAGCCCGGGCGGACGCCGGGGCCTCGGGGTGTCCCGGGGGCAGAGCCTGGCCCCGCCCGCTTCCCGTGGCGATGGCGGCCTGGTGGCGGCGGGGGGCCTTGTTCCCCCCACCCCCCCCCCGCGATGGCTGGCTTGACCGGGGCCCTGTGGTCAGGGGCCGAGCTGCCGAGCCCGGCGGTGTGCGTGGCTCCCAGGCAGCGGCGGCCGGGCCGTCAGGCCGCGGGCAGAGCGGGAGCGTCACCTCTGCCCTGTGACCCCCGCTTGTCCAGCACGCCTCGCCAGTGGGGGTGACCGGGCCCCCACGCGCGGGCCGCCCAGCCCTGTCCATGACCTGCGCCTGCCGCCTCTTCTCGTCACAGTTTGGGCTCCTTGGATTTTAGTTGATTTTTTAAATATTTTGTTTTGTTTTGGTTTTTGGCCAGTCCTGGGCCTTGGACTCAGGGCCTGAGCACTGACCCTGGCTTCTTTTTGCTCAAGGCTAGCACTCTGCCACTTGAGCCACAGCGCCCCTTCTGGCCGTTTTCTGTCTATGTGGTGCTGAGGAATCGAACCCAGGGCTCCATATATACGAGGCGAGCACTTTACCGCTAGGCCATGTTCCCAGCCCAGTTGATTTTTTAAAGTCTATTTACCGCATGAAATTCAGTCCTTGCATACAGTCGTGCACGTTTGATCCGTCCCCTGATCTTGGTGCTGCCGTGACACCACAACAGGACACAGCTCCGTCACCGTCATTTCTGCGGGGCTGCCCTTCATCGCTAAGTGCTGCCACGCCGCCAGCCCGGGAAGCCCCGGGTTTGTTTTTGCTCCTGTAATTGTGTCTTTTTGTACTGCCACTCGGCGTGAGGCCTTTAGAATCTGGCTCTGTGTGTGTGCGTACCTGCGTGTGCATGTGCGCACACACACACCAGTAGCTGAACTCGGGGCCTGCACACTGTCCCTGAGCTCTTTTGCTCAAAGATGGCATTCTGCTGCGTGAGCTGCAGCTCCACGTGTGGCTTTTGCAGACTGATTGGAGGTAAGTGTCTCACAGACTCTTCTGCCCACACTGGCTTTGTTTGAACCCCGACCCTCAGATCTCAGCCTCCTGACTCCTGGGGTTACGGGTTTGAACCCCGACCCTCAGATCTCAGCCTCCTGACTGGCTGGGGTTACAGGTTTGAACCCCGACCCTCAGATCTCAGCCTCCTGACTGGCTGGGGTTTCGGGTTTGAACCATGGTGCTTGGCCTGGAGTCTGATTTCTTTTCCTTAGGTTGAGTTTAGTGTTCACACATGCGAATAATTTGATTCTTTTTATGGCTGAATAAATATTGAATTATGTGGGGGAAGCCATGGTGTGCCCACACACCAAGTGCAATATAATTCTGTACCGTTGGCGTGTTTGGGGCACTTGTCAACAAATTCTTTATTAACGCTCACATGCAGAATTTCGTGTGAATCTCTGTCTTTAGTTCTCTTAGGTGTGTCTGTAGGCATGGGGTTGCGGGGTCACTGGATGGGTGCGCATTTGACTCCAGAGGGAATCCCTAAGCTGCTTGCTGAGTAAGTAGCTGCTCGAAGGTCATGTGTCCAGCCGCAGCTTGTGGACGTTCTGTGTGCTCTGCTTGTAGTGTATTAACCGTTCTCATGCGGTGTCATTTGGGTGTTGTTGTGGATGCTGGAACTGGCACTTACTCAGCATTTCGCTCAAGACTGGCACTGTACCACTTGAGCCATGCCTCTTCTGGCTTTGTCCTGCTGGTTAATTGGAGATGTCAGTCTCTTGGGTTTGTCTGCCCAGGCTGACTTTGGAATATCAGTTCTCAGCCTCCTGAGTAGCGAGGTTCTGGGCGTGAGCCGCTGGTGCCCCGCCCGTGTGGCGTTTGGCCTGCCGTTCTCTGTGTGTTCTCTCAGATGCTGGCAGAGTGGAAATGTAATTGCCGATGTGTTTTGGCCAGGACACCGTCCATACCTCTTAAGATGGAACTTGCAGGTTCTCAGAGTGGATCAGTTCTCCCCGAACACCTACCTGCGTCAGTCTCTCGTCTTAGAAATAAGTAATTGCTGTTGACTTGACCAGCTCGGGCGGGCACCAGCTCCTGGTGCCGCAGGGACACCCCTCGGCTGTCCCAGCTCGGGCGGGCACCAGCTCCTGGTCCCGCAGGGACACCCCTCGGCTGTCCCAGCTCGGGCGGGCACCAGCTCCTGGTCCCGCAGGGACACCCTCGGCTGTCCCAGCTCGGGCGGGCACCAGCTCCTGGTCCCGCAGGGACACCCTCGGCTGTCCCAGCTCGGGCGGGCACCAGCTCCTGGTCCCGCAGGGACACCCCTCGGCTGTCCCAGCTCGGGCGGGCACCAGCTCCTGGTCCCGCAGGGACACCCTCGGCTGTCCCAGCTCGGGCGGGCACCAGCTCCTGGTCCCGCAGGGACACCCTGGGCTGTCCCAGCTCGGGCGGGCACCAGCTCCTGGTCCCGCAGGGACACCCTCGGCTGTCCCAGCTCGGGCGGGCACCACCTCCTGGTCCCGCAGGGACACCCTCGGCTGTCCTCAGGGTTCCTTTCCTAGTCTGCACTCAGACGTGGTGTCTGACGCCCGCTCTCCTCCCGCTGCCGTCCCTGACCCTGCCTTTCCCCCCTCTCTAGGCCCCCAATCACCAGCTCATGACTTACTGGCTGCAAGAGCTGCAGCAGAAGAGATGGGAATACTGCAACAGCCTGGACGTGGTGAACTGGGACAGCCGGACGTCGCCGACGCCTGGGGACTTGCCTAAGGGGCTTGTCGCCAGAGACACCACCGGTGAGGTGCAGGTTCCGGGCCCTGGAGCCCTTCTTTGTGTGTGGTGACTGGCCACAGCCGCTCAGCCTGACCGTGAGCGGGTAGGGAGTGGACCGTGAGCGGGTAGCGGGTAGGGAGTGGACCGTGAGCGGGTAGCAGGTGGACCATGAGCGGGTAGCGGGTGGACCGTGAGCGGGTAGCAGGTGGACCGTGAGCGGGTAGCGGGTGGACCGTGAGCGGGTAGCGGGTGGACCGTGAGTGGGTAGCGGGTAGCGGGTGGATCGTGAGCGGGTAGCAGGTGGACCGTGAGCGGGTAGCAGGTGGACCGTGAGCGGGTAGCAGGTGGACCGTGAGCGGGTAGCGGGTGGACCGTGAGCGGGTAGCAGGTGGACCGTGAGCGGGTAGCGGGTGGACCGTGAGTGGGTAGCGGGTAGCGGGTGGACCGTGAGCGGGTAGCAGGTGGACCGTGAGCGGGTAGCGGGTGGACCGTGAGCGGGTAGCGGGTGGACCGTGAGCGGGTAGTGGGTAGGGAGTGGACCGTGAGCGGGTAGTGGGTAGCGGGTGGACCGTGAGCGGGTAGCAGGTGGACCGTGAACGGGTAGTGGGTAGGGAATGGACCGTGAGCGGGTAGCGGGTGGACCGTGAGCGGGTAGCGGGTAGACAGCCCGTGGCCGCCCAGTGCTCGGAGCCATTCTTTCTCGAGCCAGGCCAGGCCAGCGCCAAGCAGCTCGCAGCCCTGGCGGGGGCCAGCGCACATAGCTGACGTGAGGACCCCACCCTTGACACCGGCAGCCGGCTTTCCACAACACCCCGGTGTGTTCACACCCGTGGGTGCCATCGGCCGGCAGTGGGGCCGGGAGGGGTCCCCAAAGCCCTCTGCTTGGGGTCCTTGAGGACCGCTTAGGGTGACCTTTCCCAAGCACTGATCTCACTTGGTTCTGGATTCATGGCTCTTTCGTAACTCGTAGAAATTCCTTGCAGTGTAGAGGTTATGCCCCGTGTGTGTGTGTGTGTGTGTGTGTGTGTGTGTGTTCTGGTACTGGGGCTTGAACTCGGGGCCTGAGCGCTGTCCCTGGCTTCAAGGCTAGCACTCTTCCACCTGAGCCAGAGCGCCCCTTCCAGCTTTTTCTAAGTAGTTCATTGAAGATAAGAGTCTCACAGACATTCCTGCCCAGGCTTCCAACCAAGGTCTGCAGATCCGAGCCTCTCGAGTACCTGGGATTGCAGGTGTGAACCACCAGCACCTGGCTGATGGTTTTTGGGGTTTTTTTTCTTTGTGCTGGTACGAGAGCTTGAATTTAGGGCCTGGGCACCGTTCTCGAGATGTTGTGCTCAAGGCTGCTCTGCCGCTTGAACCACAGCTCCGCTTCTGGCTTTTTTGGTGATTGGTTACAGCTGAGTCTCGCGGGCTCTTCCGCCTCGCCTGGCTTTGAGCTGTGATCCTCAGGCCTCAGCCTCCCGAGTCGGCAGGATGACCGGCGGGAGCCGCCCGCACCTGGCGGTCAGGTCACAGGCGGGCTTCCTGACGTGTTCCGGAAGGCAGGTGGCTCCCTAGAGGAATGGCGTGGGCCCCTGTTTTGTTCTAGAACCAGATGTCTTCCTGGACATCTTCCTCGTCCAGATCTGCCAGCCTTGCTTGGCTCGCCACGGCGTTTCTCAGCGGCGGCGTGGCCGGGCCCCCGCCCCCGAGGCTCTTCCCCACGCGCCCCGACTCTGTCAGGAGCTCGGGGTGGCTCCCTGCTTCAGGTCACTCCTTGTGTGACTCGCTGCTGCCGCCGACTGAGGGCTTAGGGGCCCCGGGAGCCGGGCGCGTGGAGGATTGAAGGAGGCGGAGGCGTCAGGGTCGGGGTCGGAAGCCAGCTCGGGCGGCGGGGTCTGCCGCACACTCCCCTCCAACAAGCCACTCGGAAAAAAGTCTGAACTGAAGACGTGGCTCGAGGGGCAGAGCACCAGCCTTGAGCGAGGAACCTCGGGGGCAGCGCGGGCCCGAGTTCACACTCGCAAAAGACCCCGCCGGGCACGCGCTCCGCGAGACGCAGCCTTGTACTCCAGTGTCCGAGTCCGCGGGGACGATGGACCGCACCGCGGCCGCCTCCGCGGTGGCCACGTCCCGTGTCCCGAGGGCACGGAAGACCCTCGGCGTGCTCTGCCCCCCCCGGGGCCCCACGTGTGCGGCTCCAGCAGACGCCGAGGCGCTGGGCTAAGCGGGATGGCCGCGGCTCGGTCTCCCGCCGTCCCCGGTGGCACGCGCCGGCCTGGGGGGCCGCGGGGCGGGCCTGGCCCCCGCAGCACAGCAGGCCTCTCTGGGGGGCCGCGGGGCGGGCCTGGCCCCCGCAGCACAGCAGGCCTCTCTGGGGGGCCGCGGGGTGGGCCTGGCCCCCGCAGCACAGCAGGCCTCTCTGGGGGGGCCTGGCCCCTGCAGCACAGCAGGCCTCTCTGGGGGGGCCTGGCCCCCGCAGCACAGCAGGCCTCTCTGGGGGGCCGCGGGGTGGGCCTGGCCCCCGCAGCACAGCAGGCCTCTCTGGGGGGCCGCGGGGTGGGCCTGGCCCCCGCAGCACAGCAGGCCTCTCTGGGGGCACACTTCCTGGCCGGAGGGGCGGGAGGGGGGCGGCTCCAGCTCCCGACCCCTGTGTGGGCCGAGCACAGCTCAGGGGTGACGGGCCGGATGGAGAGGCGGGGCGGCGAGGGGGGGAGGAGAGCACTGCGGGCTCACAGTGCGGGGGACGGGGGGGGGGGGGGGAGGCCCTGGCCTGTGGGGCTTGGTCCCGAGCACCGTGGACTGCCGTGCAGACACAAGGCGTTAGGCACCTGCCGCCTTCCCGGTGGCTCGGTGCCGACCCCTGGGCCGTCCCAGGTCGCGGCGCGGGAGGGGCCGAGGCAGGAAGTGAAGCAGAGGCGGCCGTTGAGCCCTTCCATTTCTCCATCGGCGAGAGCCTGGCTGCCACCGCCCTGCTGGGCCGGGCGCAAGCTCTGCTTGGAGAAGGCTGGGGTGAAGTCCTGCTGCCCTCGCGGGGACCCGGCTGCTCTACCGCTCTCAGGAGCGGGTAGCCGCTTCCGGCTCAGCGCTGCGTCCTTCCCGCCTGCCGGCTTTCCTGCTCCCCTCGCGGGGGGCCGGGGGCCCCTGCACCAGAAGGAAAGTGGCCCGGCAGCCCGTGGCTTGCGCATCACTGGCTGGGACAACCAGCATTTCTGCAGTGTGTGCTCTCGCAGCTGGTGCTGTCTGGTTCGTGTTTGGAGGGGGAGGAGAGCCGTTCTGGGGCTTGAACTCAGGGCCGGGCGGCTCCTGCTGAGCTGTTGTTTTTCTGGTCTTCCTCGTTGGGCCTGGGCCCCTCCCCCCGCGCCTGGCGCCCTCAGGACCCCTTCCCGATGGGCGAGGGGCTTCTTGGTCACGGGGGGGGGGGGCTGCCGCACACCTCCCCGAAGGCCCAGCCACCCGGCACGGGCGCCGAGTGGCTGGCCGCGGCAGTGCCCGCTTCCCGGCTCTGCCACGCCCGCCTGCCTGGCTCCGCCTGGCGCGCGCCCTGGTCTCTGAGACAAGGGGCTAGCCCGGCCTCTTCCCCTGCCTCCAGACCGCCCGGCCCCCGCCACCGCGCCCGGACAGAAGGCCCGCCCCGCCCGCCCCGCCCGCCCGGCCTTCGGAGTCGCCGCAGGGGCGGGCAGCCTCCCACCCGGCTCTGGGCTTCAGGGTGCCCCCCAGTCAGGCGTGGGAGTGGGCTGTGCTGCTGTGCTGCTGTGCTGCTGCTGCTGCGGGCTGTGCGTCTCTGCGGGCTGTGCGTCTCTGCGGGCTGTGCTGCTACGGGCTGTGCGTCTCTGCGGGCCAGCGCCGGCCACGCCTCCTGGACTCCGCCTCCTTGGCAGTGCTTGGGCCTTCTGGAGGCCTGTTCTAAGCAACTCCATCGGTGCTGCCCTCAGAAACTGCCGGCTTCTAAGTGACTCCACCATGTGCTGCCCACTAGAAACTGCCGGCTTCTAGGCGACTCCACCGTGTGCTGCCCACTAGAAACTGCCAGCTTCTAAGCGACTCCATCGGTGCTGCCCTCAGAAACTGCCGGCTTCTAGGCGACTCCATGGGTGCTGCCCTCAGAAACTGCCGGCTTCTAAGCGACTCCATCGGTGCTGCCCACTAGAAACTGCCGGCTTCTGAGCGACTCCATCGGTGCTGCCCTCAGAAACTGCCGGCTTCTAGGCGACTCCATCGGTGCTGCCCACTAGAAACTGCTGGCTTCTAGGCGACTCCATCGGTGCTGCCCACTAGAAACTGCCGGCTTCTAGGCGACTCCATCGGTGCTGCCCACTAGAAACTGCCGGCTTCTGAGCGACTCCACCATGTGCTGCCCACTAGAAACTGCCGGCTTCTGAGCGACTCCATCGGTGCTGCCCACTAGAAACTGCCGGCTTCTGAGCAACTCCACCGTGCGCTGCCTACTAGAAACTGCCAGCTTCTCGGGTTGCAGTGGCCAGCAGTTCTTCCCTGGTTGTGCTTTCACAGTTCATGGCGTTAGTGGGATACTCATTACAGGAGAAGCAGCGGAGCCAGACATGGCAGGGCACGCCTGTAAACCCAGCATTTGGGAGGCCAAGACAAGGAGGATCGTGAGTTCAAGGCCAGCCTGGGCTATTTAGGAAGACCCTGTCTCCACAAAACTGGAAAAAAAAAAAAAAAAAGAAAGGTATAGGAGTGCCTGCCTAGCTTGTGCAAGCCCCTGTGTTCAAGCCCCAGCATGGAAGGAAAAAACCAAAGAAGGAATGTGTGGATCTGACTGATTAATAGTAGATTCTGTTTGCAAACACGTTCTGGAGAGTTTATATCATTTTGGAGAATAGAAAGTATTTGTAGTAGGAAATGTTTGGAGCAAAATTTTCCTAAAGCAGTAAATTTTGGTGGGCGCTGTTAGCTCATGCCTGTAATTCGAGCTACTCAGGAGGCCGAGATCAGATGATTGAGGCTCAAGGCCCACCTGGGCAGGAAAATCCATGAGACTCTTACCTCCAATTAACAAACAGCTGGAAATGGAGCTGTGGCGCCAAGTGATAGAGCTCTAGCCTGAGCACAGGAGCGCGGAGACAGTGCCCAGGCCGAGCTCACACCCTAGGACTGCGCTACCAAAAAAGCAACCTCTGATCATGCAAAAAAGAACAACCCGTTCAGTCCTTATGTATTGCTTTCTTCATTTCCTGTTCCATGACTGCTTTCCTTCTCTGGTTGATAATACCTGCCCATCTTAGTTCTCATTCATGTAACAAGTGTCAGTGTCTGCAACTCGGCCCTGGCCCGAGCCCTGGAGGGGAAGGCTTGGGACTCGGCCCTGGCCTCAGCCCTGGAGAGGAAGGCTTGGCTTGGTCGTGGGACTCCGCCCTGGCCCTGGAGAGGAAGGCTGGGCTTGGTCGTGGGACTGGGCCCTGGCCTCAGCCCTGGAGGGGAAGGCTGGCTTGGTCGTGGGACTACGCCCTGGCCCTGGAGAGGAAGGCTTGGCTTGGTCGTGGGACTCGGCCCTGGCCCTGGAGAGGAAGGCTGGGCTTGGTCGTGGGACTCGGCCCTGGCCCTGGAGAGGAAGGCTGGGCTTGGTCGTGGGACTCGGCCCTGGCCCTGGAGGGGAAGGCTGGGCTTGGTCGTGGGACTCGGCCCTGGCCCTGGAGGGGAAGGCTGGGCTTGGTCGTTGGGCGCTGGCCTCTGGGGCGCTGGCCTCTGGGCGCTGGCCTGCGAATGCGCTGACGTCTGTCCGCGGTGCGTGCGCTTGCACGTCCGGTGCAGATTCTGGCAGAGAAGGAGTAGGACATGACCTGCCCCTTGCTGTGCTTTCCCCCTGGGACGCTCTGCCCCGCGCGGGTTCCGGAGCCGTGCGGGCGTGTGGAACGTGGCACACCGGGCTGTGCCCGGCGGCTGCCGATCCACAGGGCTGGAGACGGTCTTGACCTCTCCCCCCCGGCCAGTGCCGTCCAGGTCATCGGCTTCCTTTGAGAAAGGTAGGTGAGCATGGTTCACAGGTACCAGAGCTGCCCCCGGCTGGCTTTACCTGCTACACAGGGGAAGCGTGTCACCGTGCCAGGTGCTGGTGGCTCGCTCTTGTCATTCCGGCTACCCAGGAGGCCGAGATCTGAGGCTTGAAGTTTGACGTCAGCTCAGGCGGGAAAGTCTACGAGACTCCTATCTCTTAATTAACCAGCAAAAAGCTGAAAGTGAAATTATGGCTCAGGTGGTAGCGTCATAGAACGCCAGCCTTGACGGACAGTGCCTGGGCCCTGAGTTCAAGTCCCAGTACCAGCGTAAACACGGACGCACGTGTTATGGTACAGAGTTGAGATTGTCAGGCGCTGTATCACGTTGGTGTCTCCTGAGGACGGCAGGCCGGGTGTGGAAGCTTTGAGTCACTGACCTGCGGTTGGTTGCCTTTGTTTCAGATCTGGTTTACCCACATCCAGACGCTTCTGCAGAAAAAGCCAGAAATGTCCTTGCTGTGGAAACGGTCCCTGGAGAGCTGGTGGGTGACCAGGGCCGCCAGCCAGCCGGCCCCCGGCCACCCCCACGCCCTTAACTTCTACTCCCTGAAGCAGTGGGGGAATGAGCTCAAGTAAGTCTCCCGGAAGCGGCGTATTGAGCCACCGCAGGGTTTGTGGGAAATCGTTCTCCCTGACGTTTGTGCAGGTTCTTCACCCTTGCCGTCGTCCTGTCCCTCGGGCCTCCGTTTCTCAGCGGGTCAGGGGCGTGCCTCTTCTGCACAGGTGCCGTAAGTCGTGGCGCACGCGGGAGCTAGGTCAGATGATTGAGGTTTTACAGACTGAAACCGGAGAAGAGTTAGGTACGGGTCTGAACTCACAAGGCTCCCAGCCTGAGGCCTCGCTCGCTCCTCCAGACCCCAGGCCTGGCCCGGGGCCTGCGCGCGGCTTGCGCCTGGCCGCGGGGGGAGAACAGGCCTTCAGAGGAAGGCTTTCCTGAGATAGAGTCCACTCACCGTGCGGCCCACCCAGTGTGGGCAGTGCCCACCTAGAGTCCCAGCTACTCAGGCGGCGTCTGGGCGCTGAGGGTTGAGTTGCCAAGACAGATGGGGCAGAGAAATTCGTGAGACTTTTGTGTGTGTGGATCCGGGGGCTGGAACTCAGGCCTGGGCCCTGTGGCCGTGCTCGAAGCCTCGCACTCTGCCACTCGAGCCACGGCTCCTGCAGGTTTTCTGCCGGCTCACTGGAAGTAAGAGCCTCACAGTCTTTCCTGCCCAGGCTGCCTTTGAACCGTGATCCTCAGGTCTCAGCCTCCAGAGTAGCTGGGATGACAGGCGGGGGCCACCGGCGCCCAGCTTCATGAGACTCGTGAATCGCCGGTTAACTACCAAAAAGCTGGAAGTGGAGGCATGGCTCAAGGGGAGAGCGGAGAGTACGAGGCCCTGAGTTCAAGCTCCAGTATTGGCACCAAACACAAAAGTACTGTTGGGTTGATTTTAGGATGTGACGGAACTGTGCAAACCTCATCCCAGTCAATTGTAAAACGTGTTTTCTTTTTCTTCTCCGAGAGACTCCTGTGCTTTTGCAATCCCTTCCTATTCCTGTCCCCCCCCCCCCCCGCCCTCCATTTCCTTTTTCTCTGGTGTGTGTATTTCTGACCCGTCACAGGAGTGGAGGGCACACCGGCGGCTCTTGCGGGTGGCTTCCCAGCCTGCCTAGCGCTTCGGGCTCTGCCCGCGCTGGCGTCTCCGCAGCTGGGTGTCCCCAGGCTCCCGTGTGTCCGCTCCCCGTCGTTCCCCCTCCCCCTCCCCCGGCACTGAGGGTGGACCCCGAGCCCTGCCCCGACCAGCCAGGCCCCTGGCCCGCCCTTTAGTTATTGTGCCTGCCCTGGGACTTGAATGCAGGGCCTGGACTCTGTCCCGGAGCAAAAGGACTTTAGTACAAAAGTCCTGAAGGCTAGGGCTCCCCTGCTGGGACCACAGCTCCACTTCCGGCTTGTCAGGGCTTAATTGGAGATGGAAGCGTCATCCCTGCCTGGGCGGTGTGGAGATAAGATCACTCCCTTTTGCCTAGACTGGCCTCAAACTTAAGACCGCCTGTCTCTGCCGCCCCAGCAGCTGGGGTTACAGACAGGAGCCACCCCGTCTGACGAGCGGCTCCCATTGGGTGGATATGTTTTTGTTGGTGTTGTTTTGTGGCAGTCCTGAGGCTTGAACTGGAGGCCTGGGCGCTGTCCCTGAGCCTTTGTGCTCAAGGCTAGTGCTCTACCACTTGAACCACGGCTACTCTTCCAGCTTTTTGGTGGTTAACTAGAGGTAAGAGTCCCACAGACTCTCCTGCCTGTACTGGATTTGAACCTTGACCCTCAGATCTCAGCTGCCCGAGTAGCTGGCAGCACAGTATGAACCCCGAGTATCTAGCTCATGTACAGGCGTTTATGTGGATACGCTGCTTGACTTCTTTTCGATGCTGACTTAGAAGAGACCTAGAATGGCTCGGTCTTTGTGTGTGACTGTACGTGTGTGTGCACACGCGCGTGCACACGTGCGTCCTGGTCCTAGGGCTTGAACCCGGGACCGAGTGCGGTCCCTGAGCATTTTGTTCAAGGCTGAGACTCTGTCACTTGAGCCACAGCCCTTCTTCCAGTCGTTGGCTGTGTAATTGGAGGTGAGAATCCCACAGACTTTTCTGCCTGGACTGGCTTCAAACCGCTAGCCTGGGAGCTCAGTTCCCGGGGGCGGGGTGACGGCCGGGGTCACGGGGCCGCCTTGCCGGGTCTGGAGTGGCCGTCAGAGGAAATGCTGCTGCAGCGTGTGCGACCCCCCTCCCCCTCCCCCGCCCGCCCCCCCAGGTCTTCCTGTTCACCCCTGGGTCAGCTCCCCACTGGCGTGGACTTGTGGTTTTGGTTTGCGTTTCCCTAATGACGGAAGCCTGTGCCTCTCGCGTGGCCTGTGGCCTGGCCGGCCCCAGCCCTACCCTGTAGAGCCTCCGGCCGTTTCCCCTGCTGTCCGCTTCCTCTTGTTGACTTGCCTGTGTTTGGATTGAGGTGTTTAAGAAACACCTCCCTACAGCAGCTACCAGAGCCTCCGGAACCCGGGGAGTGCCAGACACCCCGAAACCTAGCAGCCTCCCTCCCTCCCTCCCTCCCTCCCTCCCTCCTTCCTTTTGTGCCAGTGCGTGAGCGTGCGTGTGAGCTGCGCCTCTGTCCCCTTCTGGCTCCGTGAGCAGCCTGCGCCCCTCGGTGCGGGCTCTGGGGTGGGGAAAGCCCCCCCCCCCCCCCGCTCCTCCGGAGCCTTGGATCTCGTGCTGGGTGGGGGCGCACGGTGGGCCTGTGCGGCCGGAGGCACAGTGCCGCAGGGGCGCGGTGACGAGACCTCGCGTCACCTCCAGGCCAGCCCGGGAGGCGGAGCTCGCTCCGGTCGCTGGGGCCCGGGCTGGGGCCTTGGACCCCCCCCCTTGCGTGGCCTGCCGCGGGGAGGGGCCTGGTCACCCCGAGGGCCGGCTCCCCGTGCCCCGTGTGCGGAGGGAGTTGCGTGGCCGCGGGTGGAGTGTCCTGGGTGCTGAGGGGTCACGGGGTCACGGATTCCCCTGCGGGCTCTGGTTCTGCACCCTGTCCAGCCAGGTGGAAGAACCTGGTTCACTGGAGTCACCCTGTCCCCTGCCGGGACCACTGCTTGCTTCCGCCTTGCCGTCATTTCATGTTGTCTCCCCCTCCCCCATCCTCTCCCCTCTCCCCTCCCCCTCCCCCATCCTCTCCTCCTCCCCCTCCCTCTCCTCTCCTCCCCTCCCCCTCCCCCATCCTCTCCCCCTCCCCATCCTCTCCTCCTCCCCCTCCCCATCCTCTCCTCCTCCCCCTCCCCCTCCTCCATCCTCTCCCCCTCCCCTCCCCCCTCCCCCTCCCTCTCCTCCCCTCCTCTCCTCCCCTCCTCCCTCTCCTCTCCTCCCCCTCCCCCTCCTCCATCCTCCCCTCCTCCCTCTCCTCTCCTCCCCCTCCCCCCCTCCTTGTCCCTGTGTCTGGCTCCTTGGGAGGATGAATCTGAGAAGTCGAGTTAATTTGCATATGGGAGGTCACGCCCTTTATCAGGATGGCTATGGCCAATCAGGGACCTTCTCCCCCTGTTGCTTATTTTTCCACGACCGGGGATCTGAGGCGAGAGCTGAGTGGCTGATCCTGGGGTGGCCTGTCACCCTCCTGTCCTCATGCCCCAACAACTCAACCCCCTCATGTCCTTCCACCCCTGGAAAGGTGCCCGTGCAGAAACCAGGCTGGCAGGGAGCCATCTCTGATTGGATTCCAGCGCAGGTCACTGGCCTGCCGAGACCCTTGTGTGCGGTCTCTACACTGGGGAAGATGGCGGGGGGGTGGGGGGGGGCGTTGCCTCCGGCAGGGGGTCCTGTCGCCTGGCAGAGCCTGATTGACCGCCTGGAGTCAGAGCAGCCATTGTCAGAAGCCGGCCCAGTGGAGCCCAGAGCGCCTGTGCAGGTGGCCGTGGGGGCCTCCGCCCGCCGCCTGGGTGCCCGTGCCTGGGAGAAGCCCGCACGCGACTCCCTGCTGCGCGGTCAGACGCGGAGGCGCTCCGGGGACTGGCTAAGCAGTGTTTCAGCCCTTCCTCCCCGAGCAAGAACTTGAACTCGGGGCCCGGAACGCTCTTGGTTACTTGCTGATCGTGGGTGCTCTGCTGCTTGAGCGACACTCCAGCCTGGCATTTTGTTGATGAACTGGAGCTGGGGTTTCTCTTCCTGTCCTGCCTTGGCGTTGGTCCTCAGAGCCAGGATTGCTGGCATGAGCCCCCGGGCTCTTGTTGGAAGGGCACCATTCTGAGGCTTCAGCTTCTTTTCCCCTGTAGAACTTCTCGGTGGAGGAGGGGAGGGCGGTCCCAGGTTTTAAATTCAGGACCTTGTACTTCCTGGGCTTCCCCCCCACCCACAGCTGGTGTTCTGGCAATCAAACCCTACCTCCGATCCAGCATTTGGCTGGGTACTTGGAGATGGGGTTTTATGGACTTCCTCCCGGGGCTGGCTTTGAACCTCGACCCTGCAGGTCTCAGCCTCGTGAGATGGTGGGTGTGAGCCGCTCGCCCCGGGCCAGCCTGACGGTTGAGACAGGATCTCGCTCGCGGCTCTGGCTGCGGCCTGGCCCAGCCTGCCTGTGTCGGCCTCCCCACCGCGGCTCCCGGTGGGAACGCACCGCGGCGCGGCCCCATCCTTCCGCGTCCGCGCTGGCCTGGCCCTCTGGCGGGCGCTCGGGGCACTGCCATGGGTGATTCGCATCTGTGGGTTCTTTCAGTAGTGTAGCTGCACGTGGGTCGTCATGAGTAACCTGTTCATGATATGTGATGATAATCCACTAAGGGGGCTGGGGGTACGGCCTAGCGGCACGAGTGCTTGACTCTCATACATGAGGCCCTGGGTTCGATTCCTCAGCACCACAGACACAGAGAAAGCCAGAGAGGGCGCTGTGGCTCAAGTGGCAGAGTGCTAGCCTTGAGCAGAAAGAAGCCAGGGACAGTGCTCAGGCCCTGAGTTCAAGGCCCAGGACTGGCCAAAAAAAAATAAATAAATAATCCACTAAGACTTTCAGGCGTGCCCCTCATTCCTCAGTGTCCTCCTTCCGTGTTTAGAAGCGTCTCCGTGAACCTGCAACTGGAGGAAGCACATTCCACACACAGCAGGAACCTGCCGGGCTGGCGTCCCAGGGAGCCATGCCAGGAGAGCACGGGCGCCCGCTGGCACCCGGCGTGCCGGACGCTGGGGGGCCTGTCCCCTCCCCCCACGCGGGTGCCGGGGGGGCCCCGTCCCCTCCCCCCACGCGGGTGCCGGGGGGCCCTGTCCCCTCCCCCCATGCGGGTGCTGGGGGGCCCCGTCCCCTCCCCCCACGCGGGTGCCGGGGGGCCCTGTCCCCTCCCCCCCATGCGGGTGCTGGGGGGGCCCCGTCCCCTCCCCCCACGCGGGTGCCGGGGGGCCCTGTCCCCTCCCCCCCACGCGGGTGCTGGGGGGCCCCGTCCCCTCCCCCCACGCGGGTGCTGGGGGGCCCCGTCCCCTCCCCCCACGCGGGTGCTGGGGGGCCCTGTCCCCTCCCCCCCATGCGGGTGCTGGGGGGCCCCGTCCCCTCCCCACACGCGGGTGCCGGGGGGCCCTGTCCCCTCCCCCCCATGCGGGTGCCGAGGGGCCCCGTCCCCCTCCCCCCCATGCGGGTGCTGGGGGGCCCCGGCCCCTCCCCCCCACGCAGGTGCTGGGGGGGCCCCGTCCCCTCCCCCCCATGCGGGTGCTGGGGGGCCCCGTCCCCTCCCCCCACGCGGGTGCTGGGGGGCCTGTCCCCTCCCCCCCCCATGCGGGGTGCTGGGGGGCCCCGTCCCCTCCCCCCCCGACGCGGGGTGCTGGGGGGCCCCGTCCCCTCCCCCCACGCGGGTGCCGGGGGGGCCCCGTCCCCCTCCCCCCACGCGGGTGCCGGGGGGCCCCGGCCCCTCCCCCCACACGGGTGCCGGGGGGCCCCCGTCCCCTCCCCCCCACGCGGGTGCCGGGGGGGCCCCGGCCCCTCCCCCCACACGGGTGCTGGGGGGCCCCGGCCCCTCCCCCCACGCGGGTGCTGGGGGGCCCCGTCCATACTCTCGTGGCCACTGTTGCAGGGCTGCTCCTTGGGCGCCTGCGTGAGGCGTCCTTTGGGAAATGCTGGGGGACAGCTCCCCAGGCAGGCCTCTCCCCTCAGACGCCGCTGACCACCGTGCCCCGCCATGCGTGGAGGGACTTCCTGTGTCCACGTCCTCGCCGGCGTGTCATAGTGGCCCGTTCCGTCCACGTGGAGACGGCTCCGTGTTCCTTGTCCTTATTAGAATCGCCCATTTCTGTCTTCCCTCCAGGAATTCAATGTCCTCCTTCCGTCCCGGGAGGGGGCAGAGCGACAGCCGGAGGACCGTGTTCTACACCCACGAGGAGTGGGAGCTGGTAGAGCCCCCCCCGAAGGACCTGGAAGAGCCCGGGGTGCCCGAAGAAAAGAAGAGGCCCATGCCTGAGGGGAGCAGAGGTACCGCCCCCCCGCCCCCCCGCCCCCCCGCCCCCCGTGCCGCACTCGCGTGCCCCTTACCCACCCTGCGGGACACACCTCGCCGGCAGCTGGAAGCCCGCCGGGGGCCTGAGCTCTCTGCATAGATGGAAAGCAGAAAGGCTGGGCAAACAAAGGGGTGTAAGGAACAGCCGGGCGCCAGCGGCTCACGACCGTCATCCGAATTGCTCTGGAGACTCAGATCTGAGGATCACAGTTCAATGCCAGTCTGGGCAAAACCAAGTCCAAGAGACGCCTGTCTTCAGTGAATCACCAAAAAGCCAGAAGTGGAGCCGTGACGCAAGAGGTCAAGTGCTAGCTTTGAACTCACACACACAGCGCCCAGGCCCTGAGTTCGAGCCACAGGGCTGACACCATCCTGTCCGTAGGTTAGAAACTTAGCCACTTCTGTCCTGTCCTGTCCAGAGACAGAATGCATGGAAGTCAGGCTGCTCTTGATGGAAAGACGGACTTGAATCACGTTTTGCTTGTGGAGACTGGAGATGCCCTGGAAAGAAGGGAATGCGTGTGGTCCATTGTGTGTCCACTTTCCATTACTGTGACAGACGCCTGAGATAGAGCCACTGGTGTGAAAACAAGCTTTATTTTAGCTCGCAGTTTTGGGGAGCTTCTGGTCCACGACCCATTGGCCACATTGTTTTGGGCTTTGGTGGCACCTCATGGCGGAAACGTGACAGAGCAAATCCACAAATGCGTCCGGCATGCATGGCCAGGAAGCAAAAGAGAAAGGCAGAAGAAGGGGGGGTCCCACTTTTCACGGACAGGTCCTGCACTCTGAGGCCCCTTCTGACAGTGCCCGCGCTGGGGGTGACGCCTTCACACGGGGGCTTGAACTTGGGGCCTGGGCACTGTCCGTGAGCACTTTTTTTTTGCCAGTCCTGGGGCTTGGACTCAGGGCCTGAGCACTGTCCCTGGCTTCTTTTTGCTCAAGGCTAGCACTCTGCCACTTGAGCCACAGCGCCACTTCCGGCCATTTTCTGTCTATGTGGTGCTGGGGAATCGAACCAGGGCCTCATGTATACGAGGCCGAGCACTCTTGCCACTAGGCCACATCTCCAGCCCCCCCCCCCCCCCCCCCCCGTGAGCACTTTCGCTTGGGTGACTAATTGGAGATACGAGTCTCATGGGGACTTTGCCCAGGCTGGTTTTGAACTGTGACCCTCAGATCTCAGGAGTGAGCCGCCATTGCCTGGCTATTATTTTTTTTTGAAGTGATGTAACGGCAAGTCTTCAAGGCCTGTTGGTCATCCTCTGGCTCCGGGGGGCTGCGTCCTCTGCGTGTGCGCGGGCATCATAGGTGACGGCGAGTTCCAGATGGTGGGCGTGGCTTGCTCCACTCGCGGGGTTTGTCTCTGTGCAGGCGTCGCGGGCTCCGGCTTCCCCTACAAAGGAAAGCGACCTCTGAAAGACATCCTCGGGTCGTACCGGAACCGTCACAGCACGGGCGACCCTCCGGGCGAGGGCACCTGCGGGGCTGTCCCCAAGCCTGCCGCCGAGATGCAGCTGCAGCTGCAGAGCCAGCAGGAGGAGCTGGAGCGGCTCAGGAAAGACCTGTCCAGTCAGAAGGTAGCCATGGCGGCGGGGGGGGGGGGGGGGCTCCCCGCAGTGGGGCTTGCTCGGGCGGCCTCTTCCTGCGGCCCACATCTGGGGCCTGCCCGGCCAAGGGACAGGGAAGGGGTCTGGCCAGAGCTCCCAGGACAGTGCTCTCAGACACGGCCTCGTAAACAGTGCGCTTCCTCTCTGAGCTGCTCAGCACTTCAGGAAGTTTACATTCCACCCCCCCCTTTTTTTTTTGCCAGTCCTGGGCCTTGAACTCAGGGCCTGAGCACTGTCCCTGGCTTCTTCCCGCTCAAGGCTAGCACATCTGCCACTTGAGCCACAGCGCCACTTCTGGCCGTTTTCTATCTATGTGGTGCTGGGGGAATCGAACCTGGGGCTTGGTGCATGCAGGCGAGCGCTCTACCTCTGCGCCCCATTCCCAAGCCCTTTCTTTTTTTGTTTTTGGACATGGAGTGTTTAATACGTAGCCCAGGCTCCGACTTAAGCCCAAGGCGTGAACCTGGAGCTCTCCTGCCTCCGCCGCGCTGCTGCTGGGATTACCGGCGCGCACATCCTGTGCTGGGCCTTGCGGATTTCCCTCCCCACACGTGTGCGTTGGTGCTGGAAACGTGACCAGGAACGTGGCTGACTGCAGCTGCCTTGGTCTCCCGTTTCCCTCCATTGTTCTCCACGGACAGTCTTCACGGAGTAAATACTTTTCTTCCTTTCTATTTTTGAGCTCTTTGAAGAGGAAGTTCAGTGTGAAAATGTTTCCAGTAAAGGCTCCCTCTGCGTTTCCTCAATCTCCAGTGCCCTGATGTCTGCTTCTCTCCCCCTCCCTCCCCCGGTCCCCCTCCCCTGTCCCCTCCCCCTCCCCCTCCCCCTCCCCTCCCCCTCCCCTCCCTCCCCTCCCCCTCCCCTCCCCTCCCTCCCCCTCCCCCTCCCTCCCCCGTCCCCCTCCCCCTCCCCCCCCCCCGCCCGGCTCCAGGAGCTGATCCGGCTGCTCCAGCAGACCGTGCGCTCCTCGCAGTACGACAAGTACTTCAGCGGCGACGGCGGCGGCGGCCTCGGGGAGGGGGGCGGGGGGCGCGCGGGCGCTGCTGCACCAGAAGACGAGCAGCTCCTGGGCCTGAGCGGGCAGCTGGAGCGGGCGGCGCTGGAGAAGGAGGGCCTGCAGCGGGAGGTGGGGGCGCTCACGCGCCGGGTGGGCGAGCTCAACGAGCGGCTGGGGCATGCTGGAGGAGACCATCCGGGCCAAGGACGAGGTCATCATGAAGCTCAGCGCGGGCGCCGCGCCCCCCGCCCCCGGGCCCAGCCCCCCCTCCACCCCCCCGGCCGGCGGGGACCAGCCGGAGCTGGACAGGCTGCGGGTAAGCGCCGTCCCTCCCCCCCCCCCGCCGTCCCCCCCGCCGTCCCCCCCGCCGTCCCCCCCACCGTCCCCCGCGGCCTCCGCGCCCCTGCCCCGCGCGTGGCTGTTCCCCGGAGGCCTGCGTGCTCCCCCCCTCCCCTCTCCCCACTCCTGGTGCGTGCAGCCTCGTGCGTGCTCCCCTCTCCTGGTGTGTGCTCACGGCCTCGTGCGTGCTCCCCTCTCCTGGTGTGTGCTCACGGCCTCGTGCGTGCTCCCCTCTCCCCTCTCCTGCTGTGTGCTCACGGCCACGTGCGTGCTCCCCTCTCCACGGCCACGTGCGTGCTCCCCTCTCCACGGCCACGTGCGTGCTCCCCTCTCCACGGCCACGTGCGTGCTCCCCTCTCCACGGCCACGTGCGTGCTCCCCTCTCCCCCTCTCCCCACTCCTGGTGTGTGTGGCCACATGTGAGACGTGGCACCCAGCCCTCGTGGCACAGTCACAGCTGCCGGAAGCACCTGCAGGATGCGGGGGGGGGAGCCCCGTGG